>NC_034184.2:85010901-85059182 GCF_002021735.2 Oncorhynchus kisutch
GAGAGAGAGAGAGAGAGAGCGGAAGAGAGATTGCGAGATAGAGGTAAGGAGAGGGGACGAGGAGAGAGAGAGAGAGAGGGGGGGGGGGAGAGAGAGAGCAGAGAGAGACAGAGGAGAGAGAGAGAGAAAAAGAGAGACAGTCTTAATCCCGTTTAGTTTAAAACACGAAGAGGAACAAATCATACTTCATTGATCAACAAAAGACTGAAATGTGTCTTCTGTATAATATAAAGCTTTTTACATGTATAATAAATAAATAACAAGCCAGTACTGTATAGTATAATATAGTACAGTATATTACAGTATAGTTCAGTATTACCAGGCCTCTGTGTTATAACTAGGCTAGAAGACGTGATTGGTGGGTTAGCGGTTGTCCAGTGAGTCTGGAGGACTGTAAGACACTCGGGCTATAAGGAGCAATAGTTTACAGCATTCCTGGCCAGGCTTGCAGCAAGAGCAGATGGCATTAGATGTCAACTGATTTAACTGGGCTGCTGTTGTTTATTCTACCAGTGGAGAAGAGACTCCTGCAGGGCCTGGTATGTTTTTGCTACGACGCATCGAAAATGTTTAAACCGGGAGCTCAGGACACGGATATCCTATACGACTTGGTAATGTCGGAAATAGCTTCTCTTTTTTTTTGTTGCGTGCTTTTGCATTTGCTATTTATTTCATTTGTTTTAATACACCCGCTTGTTTATTTGTTTTTGTTTGAAGAATTAAAATTGTAATTTTTTTGGGGGGGGGGCTTTCATTGTTGAGCAAAATAACATTGAAAGTTGATTTGTGCATGACTGAAAAAAAAACAACTAGACAACGGTTACTGGATATATATAAATATATGAATATTAATTTGCAATCAAGTCAGGGTTAAATATAATTAATAAATATTTCAGTGAAATTGTAAGTATATTCCATATACATTTCAAATTAAAGAATATTTCTTTCTCCAAAAAGTCAATCGTTTTATTCATTATTAAGAGTATACCATTAAGTCCTAAGATGATTTAATTCTCAAACGTTCAGTTTATACATTGTCATATATTTTAATGTATAATGTATTAGTACTAGTGTTTCAATATTACTGTAATATAATTTGTTTTTTGCAATTTACATTTGTCCAACTCAATTAGCTTCATATTTTTGATGTAATCATTGAGCTACAGTTATTTTAAGATGGACACATTCAGTGTTGTATGTTATATCCTAATAATATCGCTCTAAAATAACATTTAATAAAACACTGCTATTGAAATAAATATGTTATTTTGATATTTTGAGATAGTGTATTAATAATTTCAAGACAACAACTATATCATGTGGTCATTTTCCCGAGATTATATTTTAACTGCTGTTATGTCAGAGATATTATTCTGCCACAAAACAAGGTGTTAAAAAGATCTAACATTATGTCAGAGATATTATTCTGCCACAAAACAAGGTGTTTAAAACGATCTAACATTATGTCAGAGATATTATTCTGCCACAAAACAAGGTGTTAAAAAGATCTAACATTATGTCAGAGATATTATTCTGCCACAAAACAAGGTGTTAAAAAGATCTAACATTATGTCAGAGATATCTTTCTGCTTCAAAACTAAGTGTTAAAACGATCTAACATTATGTCAGAGAAGTCTTTCTGCTTCAAAACACGGTGTTAAAAATATCTAACGTTATTTAAGAGATATCTTTCTGCTTCAAAACACGGTGTTAAAAATATCTAACGTTATTTAAGAGATATCTTTCTGCTTCAAAACACGGTGTTAAAAATATCTAACGTTATTTAAGAGATATATTTCTGCTTCAAAACAGGCTGTTAAAACCATATAACGCAAAATAACACACGTCAATATATCAATATTTAATTACAAAATGCTTTTAACGCCTCAATTAATTAAATTATTACAGTTTACAATGATACCAGTAATAGTAAATTACTTTAGGAGCAGAGTAGAGTACGTAATATTTTCAAAACATCTTGATGTAGCAGTTTCATTGACAGGCAGGCAGGCAGGCAGGCAGGCAGCAGACTAACCAGATAAACAGTGATACCGCATTAAATTGAATCCCGCTTTAAGAAGTCATACTCACTTCAACTACGGTGGAATCCCTGTGCTCTGGCTGGTATCCCGTTCCTTTAAGTTACGTTATAATCTTCTACAGCCAAGTCTGTCCAGTCCAGAGACAACAGAGAAACTTCATCAAAAAAGAGTTCTTCGAGAGTTCGTAGAACCTGTAACGCAACAAATTACCGGCTACAACACACCTTTTTCTTTTTCATTTCAAGTGTTAGAACCCACGGAGCTCCGATACACACACTATATAGCTGGGATCTCAAGAGACCGAGTCAGAGTGAGAACGACAGTTGTCCGATTACTGCTTCAGGCAGTGACTAGAGAGTGTCTGAGGAAGAGGGAAAGAGAGAGAGAGAGAAAGAGAGAGAGAGGGAGGGAGGGAAGGAGGGAGGGAGGGAAGGAGGGAGGGAGGAAAGCAGTGAGGGGAGGTGGAGAGGAGAGAGGGAGAAACAGTACAGAGAGAAGTAGAGAGACTGCTGTTGGAGCTGTTTGAAAGAGCAGAAAGTTGTTGCAGACAGCAAGGCAGTCAGGCAGTAAGGTGATAAGGCAGTAAGGTAGTAAGGCAGGCAGTAAGACAGGCAGTAAAGCAATAAGACAGGCAGTAGGACAATAAGGCAGTATGGTGATAAGGCAGTAAGGTAGTAAGGCAGTAAGGTGATAAGGCAGTAAGGTAGTAAGGCAGGCAATAAGACAGGCAGTAAGGTAATAAGGCAGTAAGGTAGTAAGGCAGGCAGTAAGACATGCAGTAAAGCAATAAGACAGGCAGTAGGACAATAAGGCAGCAAGGTATTAAGGCAGGCAATAAGACAGACAGTAAGGTAATAAAGCAGTAAGGTAGTAAGGCAGGCAGTAAAGCAATAAGACAGGCAGTAGGACAATAAGGCAGTAAGGTAATAAGGCAGGCAATACGGAGGTAAGGTAGTAAGGAAGGCAGTAAGACAGGCAGTAAAGCAATAAGACAGGCACTAGGACAATAAGGCAGTAAGATGATAAGGCAGGCAATAAGGCAGGCAGTAAAGTGATAAGGCAGGCAATAAGGCAGTAAGGTAGTAAGGCAGGCAGTAAGGTAATAAGACAGGCAGTAAGGTGATAAGGCAGGCAATAAGGCAGTAAAGCAATAAGACAGGCAGTAGGACAATAAGGCAGTAAGATATTAAGGCAGGCAATAAGGCAGGCAGTAAAGTAGTAAGCAGCCAGTAAGACAGGCAGTAAGGCAGGCAGAAAGGCAGTAATGTAGTAAGGAAGTAATGTAGTAAGGCAGTAAGGCAGGCACAAGGTAGTAAGGTTGTCACGCAGGAAGGCTGTAAGGTAGAAAGGCAGTAAGGTTGTAAATGAGTAAGACAGTAGGTTAATAAGGCAGTAAGGTAGTAAGGTAGTAAGCTAGACAGCAAGGCAGCTAGGCAGCAAGGCAGTAAGGTAGTAAGGCAGTAAGGCCATAAAATAGTAAGGTAGTAAGGCAGTAAGGCAGTAAGGTAGTAAGGTAGTAACGCAGTAAGGTAGTAAGGTAGTAAGGTAGTAAGGTAGTAAGGTAGTAAGGCAGTAAGGCAGTAAGGTAGTAAGGCAGTAAGGTAGTAAGGCAGTAAGGCAGTAAGGTAGTAAGGCAGTAAGGTAGTAAGGCAGTAAGGTAGTCAGGCAGTAAGGCTGTAAGGCTATAAGGCTATAAGGCAGTAAGGTAGTAAGGCAGTAAGGCAGTAAGGTAGTAAGGCAGTAAGGCAGTAAGGTAGTAAGGCAGTAAGGTAGTAAGGTAGTAAGGCAGTAAGGTAGTAAGGTAGTAAGGCAAAAGTCAGTAATGCAGCAAGGCAGTAAGGCCGTAAGGTAGTTAGACAGGTAGTAAGGCAGTAAGGCTGTAGGGTAATAAGGCAGTAATGCAGGCAGTTAGGCAATAAGGTAGTAAGGCAATACGATAATAAAACAGTAAGGTGATATGCAGGCAGTAAGGCAGTCATGCAGTAAGGCATGCAGTAAGGCATTAAAGCAGACAGAAAATAAGCAAAAAGCCATTCAGGCAATCAGTCAGGCAGGCAGTAAGGCAGTAAGCCAGGCAGTAAGACATCAAGTCAATAAGGTAGTAGAAGGGCACTAAGCCAGTAAAGCAGGCAGTAAGGCAGTAAGCCAGGCAGTAAGACATCAAGTCAATAAGGCAGTAAGAAGGGCACTAAGGCAGTAAAGCAGGCAGTAAGGCAGTAAGCCAGGCAGCAAGTCAATAAGGCTGTAAGGCAGTAAGGCAGTAAAGCATGCAGTGAGGCAGTAAGGTAGATAGGCTGGTAGTAAGGTAATAAGGCAGTAAGGTAGTAAGGCAGGCAGTAAGACATGCAGTAAAGCAATAAGACAGGCAGTAGGACAATAAGGCAGCAAGGTATTAAGGCAGGCAATAAGACAGGCAGTAAGGTAATAAGGCAGTAAGGTAGTAAGGCAGGCAGTAAAGCAATAAGACAGGCAGTAGGACAATAAGGCAGTAAGGTAATAAGGCAGGCAATACGGAGGTAAGGTAGTAAGGCAGGCAGTAAGACAGGCAGTAAAGCAATAAGACAGGCACTAGGACAATAAGGCAGTAAGATGATAAGGCAGGCAGTAAAGTGATAAGGCAGGCAATAAGGCAGTAAGGTAGTAAGGCAGGCAGTAAGACAGGCAGTAAGGTAATAAGACAGGCAGTAAGGTGATAAGGCAGGCCAATAAGGCAGTAAAGCAATAAGACAGGCAGTAGGACAATAAGGCAGTAAGATATTAAGGCAGGCAATAAGGCAGGCAGTAAAGTAGTAAGCAGCCAGTAAGACAGGCAGTAAGGCAGGCAGAAAGGCAGTAATGTAGTAAGGAAGTAATGTAGTAAGGCAGTAAGGCAGGCACAAGGTAGTAAGGTTGTCACGCAGGAAGGCTGTAAGGTAGAAAGGCAGTAAGGGTTGTAAATGAGTAAGACAGTAGGTTAATAAGGCAGTAAGGTAGTAAGGTAGTAAGGTAGTAAGCTAGACAGCAAGGCAGCTAGGCAGCAAGGCAGTAAGGTAGTAAGGCAGTAAGGCCATAAAATAGTAAGGTAGTAAGGCAGTAAGGCAGTAAGGTAGTAAGGTAGTAACGCAGTAAGGTAGTAAGGTAGTAAGGCAGTAAGGCAGTAAGGCAGTAAGGTTGTAAGGTAGTAAGGTAGTAAGGTAGTAAGGCAGTAAGGCTGTAAGGCTATAAGGCTATAAGGCAGTAAGGTAGTAAGGCAGTAAGGCAGTAAGGTAGTAAGGCAGTAAGGCAGTAAGGTAGTAAGGCAGTAAGGTAGTAAGGTAGTAAGGTAGTAAGGCAGTAAGGTAGTAAGGTAGTAAGGCAAAAAGTCAGTAATGCAGCAAGGCAGTAAGGCCGTAAGGTAGTTAGACAGGTAGTAAGGCAGTAAGGCTGTAGGGTAATAAGGCAGTAATGCAGGCAGTTAGGCAATAAGGTAGTAAGGCAATACGATAATAAAACAGTAAGGTGATATGCAGGCAGTAAGGCAGTCATGCAGTAAGGCAGGCAGTAAGGCATTAAAGCAGACAGAAAATAAGCAAAAAGCCATTCAGGCAATCAGTCAGGCAGGCAGTAAGGCAGTAAGCCAGGCAGTAAGACATCAAGTCAATAAGGTAGTAGAAGGGCACTAAGGCAGTAAAGCAGGCAGTAAGGCAGTAAGCCAGGCAGTAAGACATCAAGTCAATAAGGCAGTAAGAAGGGCACTAAGGCAGTAAAGCAGGCAGTAAGGCAGTAAGCCAGGCAGCAAGTCAATAAGGCTGTAAGGCAGTAAGGCAGTAAAGCATGCAGTGAGGCAGTGAGGCAGTAAGGTAGATAGGCTGGTAGTAAGGTAGTAAGGCAGTAAGGCAGGCATAACCAGGCATTAAGGTTTCAGTCAGGCAGTAAGGCATTCAGGCAGTCAGGCAGTCAGGCAGTAAGGCAGTCAAGCAGTCAGGCAGTCAGGTAGTCAGGCAGTCAGGTAGTCAGGCAGTCAGGCAGTCAGGCAGTCAGGTAGTCTGGCAGTCAGGCAGTCAGGCATTCAGGCAGTCAGGCAGTCAGGCATTCAGGCAGTAAGGCAGTAAAGCATGCAGTGAGGCAGTGAGGCAGTAAGGTAGATAGGCTGGTAGTAAGGTAGTAAGGCAGTAAGGCAGGCATAACCAGGCATTAAGGTTTCAGTCAGGCAGTAAGGCAGTCAGGCATTCAGGCAGTCAGGCAGTCAGGCAGTCAGGCAGTAAGGCAGTCAAGCAGTCAGGCAGTCAGGTAGTCAGGCAGTCAGGTAGTCAGGCAGTCAGGCAGTCAGGTAGTCTGGCAGTCAGGCAGTCAGGCATTCAGGCAGTCAGGCAGTCAGGCATTCAGGCAGTAAGGCAGTCAGGCAGTCAGTCAGTAAGGTAGTTAGGCAGTCAGGCAGTCAGGTAGTCAAGCAGTCAGGCAGTCAGGTAGTCAGGCAGTCAGGCAGTCAGGTAGTCTGGCAGTCAGGCAGTCAGACATTCAGGCAGTCAGGCAGTCAGGCATTCAGGCAGTAAGGCAGTCAGGCAGTCAGTCAGTAAGGTAGTTAGGCAGTAAGGCAGTCAGGCAGTCAGGTAGTCAAGCAGTCAGGCAGTCAGGCAGTCAGGCAGTCAGGTAGTCAGGCAGTCAGGCAGTCAGGTAGTCAGGCAGTAAGGCAGTCAGGCAGTCAGGTAGTCAAGCAGTCAGGCAGTCAGGCAGTAAGGCAGTCAGGCAGTCAGGCAGTCAGGTAGTCAGGCATTAAGGGTAGTCAGGCAGTCAGGCAGTAAGGCAGTCAGGCAGTCAGGTAGTCAGGCATTAAGGTAGTAAAGCAGGCAGTAAGACAGTAAGGCAGGCAGTCAGGCAGTAAGACGGTAAGACAGGCAGGCAGTAAGGGGGTCAGTTTCACAGGAAGACAAAGAGTCTGGACAGAGAAGACACAAGTTAGCTGTGACTCACACTTGCTCTCTATATGTAATTTACTAACTCAATCCTTAACAGCATTAAACAACAGACCCACAAGGCCCCCTCTCTCTTTCCAGATCCTATCATATGAGGTATGAGGGGGGGGGGGGGGGGGCGAAGCAATGTATCTGCCTTAGTTTGTGAGATGAACGAGCTCTGGGAAGGGAGGAGATGGTTTTTACAGTTTCTTTCCGAACAAATTACCGTTTGTTGGCAATGTCAATTCTTCCAAATTAATTCAAAATACTTGTGTACTATCCCATGTCGAATCTTTGATGTTCACGTCTGCCAATCGCGTTCTCCGTACCTACGGTACAAAACACAGCCGGTTGACATCTCAAGAGAGAACTCCGTCCGAAAAAAATGCTATCAGGTAAACGTGTCATCTATTTAGTTATAGAAACAGGATGTCATGAATGTAATCTATAAAATCAATGTAGCTAGCTAGTTACAACAGGTAGACCTGTTGCTTGCTAGGAAGAGCAGATAGCTTTATTACTCCTAGCATGTCATTCCACGTAATGATTCAAGACTTCAAAAATCTAAAGGACAACGAATGTAAATCTTAGACAGTCATCAAGGCACTCATTTCATTTATGCTGACAAACACGAAATTATACATTATCCCTGTCAATAGGTCTAGTTGGCACATCATCCCTGTCAATAGGTCTAGTTGGCACATTATCCCTGTCAATAGGTCTAGTTGGCACATTATCCCTGTCGATAGGTCTAGTTGGCACATTATCCCTGTCAATAGGTCTAGTTGGCACATTATCCCTGTCAATAGGTCTAGTTGGCACATTATCCCTGTCAATAGGTCTAGTTAGCACATTATCCCTGTCAATAGGTCTAGTTAGCACATTATCCCTGTCAATAGGTCTAGTTGGCACATTATCCCTGTCAATAGGTCTAGTCGGCACATTATCCCTGTCAATAGGTCTAGTTGGCACATTATCCCTGTCAATAGGTCTAGTTGGCACATTATCCCTGTCAATAGGTCTAGTTAGCACATTATCCCTGTCAATAGGTCTAGTTGGCACATTATCCCTGTCAATAGGTCTAGTTGGCACATTATCCCTGTCAATAGGTCTAGTTGGCACATCATCCCTGTCAATAGGTCTAGTTGGCACATTATCCCTGTCAATAGGTCTAGTTGGCACATCATCCCTGTCAATAGGTCTAGTTGGCACATCATCCCTGTCAATAGGTCTAGTTGGCACATTATCCCTGTCAATAGGTCTAGTTGGCACATTATCCCTGTCAATAGGTCTAGTTGGCACATTATCCCTGTCAATAGGTCTAGTTGGCACATTATCCCTGTCAATAGGTCTAGTTAGCACATTATCCCTGTCAATAGGTCTAGTTGGCACATTATCCCTGTGAACAGTTAACATGAATCTATTCTAATTAGTTTGTTCAAGTCAGATGTCAATTTGGTGTAATGTCATTGGTTACACTGACAGATAGGGGGAGATCGCGAATATACACTAAATTCTTCCCAGTCGGAAAATTTATGTAAGTGTTAGGTTATGTTCTTTAATAATGTGTTTTATTGACATATTTACAATGTGCACTAGGTTCACTATGTACACATCCTGATGTATCTAAATATATGAATATATATATCTATATATCTGTGTAAGGTACCTGTTAGATATTGCCAAGTACGACTCCAACCATATCATTACGTTTGCAGATGACACAACAGTGGTAGGCCTGATCACCGACAACGACGAGACAGCCTATAGGGAGGTCAGAGAACTGGCAGTGTGGTGCCAGGACAACAACCTCTCTGTCAATGTGATCAAGACAAAGGAGATGATTGTGGACTGCAGGTAAAGGTGGACCGAGCACACCACCATTTTAATCAATTGGGCTGTAGTGGAGCAGGTTCAGTTGTCCAAATCACCAACAAACTATCAGGGTCCGAACCCACCAAGACAGTTGTGAAGAAGGGCACGACCACGCCTATTCCCCATCAGGAGACTGAAAATATTTAGCATGGGTCCTCAGATCCTCAAAAGGTTTCTCAGCTGCGCCATCGAGAGCACTGGTTGCCTCACCGCCTGGTATGGCAACTGCTCGGCCTCAGACCGCTAAGTCACTACAGAGGGTAGTGTGTATGGACCAGTACATCACTGGGGACAAGCTTCCTACCGTCCAAGACCTCTATACCAGGCGGTGTCAGATGAAAAATTGCCAAAGATCCCAGCCACCCTAGTCATAGACTGTTCTCTCTGCTACCGCACGGCAAGCGGTAGCGGAGCGCCAAGTCAAGGACCAAGAGGCTTCTAAACAGCTTCTACCCCCCCAAGCCACAAGACTCTTGAACAGTTAATCAAATGTCTAACCGGACTATTTGCATTTATATGCCGCTGCTACTCGCTGTTTACTATCCATGCACATTCACTTTACCTCTACTTACATGTACATATTACCTCAATTACCTCGACTAACCGGTGCCCCCGCACATTGACTCTGTACCGGAACCCCCTGTATATAGCATCACTACTGTTATTTTATTGTTGCTCCTTAATTATTTGTTATATTTCAACAACAACAACAAATTATTAAAACTGCTTGGTTTGTTAAGGGCTTGTAAGTAAGCATTTCAGTGTAAGGTCTACATTTTGATTTGATTTGATCTGCTATTGGGAGCTTCCTGTATGTTATTTCTGTAGTAGTGAGTTAGCTTAGCATCCCCTAACGTAACGGTTGCATTCGTTCCCCTGCTAACACGCGGTTGTTTCCATGCTAGGATCCACAGCTGTCAACATCATCGAGCTATGCACATTTGATGTGCTGTCTATTGTAGCAGAATAAATAAACCAAACTGAGACTGCTGGCATTCCCTTAGTTGGATTATATATGTTAAATTATTAATATGTATATGTTTTTTTTTACGGGGTAGATCAGCTTCAATATTGCAAATAGATTGTGGCTTTCTAACCCGCTAGTATTTTTGGGGGTATCCATATTTTTGTTGAGTAATTTTTAGCCAATTTTTTTACTTCAACACAGAGAAAAGTACATCACACTTACAGTATCCTAGTAGATGTTGTCTTTTTTTTGACTGTCAGGATGTTCATGTCTAGCTCACAAACTACAATCCTTTGCTGTGAGGATTTTTTTTTATTCATTAATTGTTGCTTACTTCGTTTCCCATGATCTATTGAGATCTCCAGTCCTGTCTTGCTCCCAGAGATCAATCAAATGCTGTTCACCAAGCATGGGCTGATTCACTCTCCTGTGACCATCGTACTGCAGTTTGAACAAGCCCTGTTGTCACTATTAGACATTATGACCTCATATGCATTTTCGTTTTGTCTTCTCTTTGTGGGTTTTGTCTTACAACATCTAGTGCATTTTAGAGTTAATGACCACCTACAGATATATGCCTGTTAATAAAGCATCTCGAAAACTATTTTGAAAATAGGATCAGTTATGACGAAGTCCAAAAACGATCAACTTCACATATTTTGGCTTCGGCCCACCACCTAATCATTGATCCTCATAGGTCAGACACAATTCTGACTGCCGATTGGTACTTAGCGTACTTAGGAGGCCATTCCTTCTTCTTTTATTGGAAGAAATTGCTGTGTACCGACTTGGTACCGACTTGGGACCGACTTGGGACCGACTTGGTACCGACTTAGTACCGACTTGGGACCGACTTGGTACCGACTTGGGACCGACTTGGGACCGACTTGGGACAGACTTGGGACCGACTTGGGACCGACTTGGGACCGACTTGGGACCGACTTGGGACCGACTTGGTACCGACTTAGTACCGACTTGGGACCGACTTGGGACCGACTTGGTACCGACTTGGTACTTGTAGAATCGCATTGCTTGGCAGTGGCCGACAACTTGACTTTGGAACAATCAGAGAGAATGAACCTCCATGTGGGGAAGCAGACAGGAGTGACAACAAATTGGTGTAATCCACCCGGCTTTTCATCAGGAAAAACTCAGATTCATATGGAACGAATGGGCTGGTAAGTGCGGAACAATGCACAAAACACAAAATGGCTTTACCAAGCTAGCTATCTAGCAAGTAGACATCATTTTATTTATTCTCCATTATCCCATACTGCTTAGTGCCAGTTCACTTGCTCGCTAACGTTAGCTTAACGGCTAGCATCATCATTTGCCAGTAGCACAACATAGCTAGCTAGCTAGCTTCCCCACTGACTCTTGGCAGCTTACAGGGCATTTACAGGTAGCTCATTAAAAAATGAATCCCATTGTGATTTAATTATAATGTTGCTAGCTACACTATCTAGTTGTGGCCAGCTGGCTAGTCTTAACAAAGTCTTACTACAAAATCTAGCTAGCTAGACACAAAATCAATATGGGTTGCCTACTAGTTGGCTAACAATAGCTATCTACCGCAGACACAAGTCAAACAAGCTACTGCCACCTGGTGGTCTAGAGTATTTTGATTCTATTGGATGAGTGGTGGATCTGTACTGTTTGATGAACAAAAAGGTCAATGGCCGACACTCTGGGCAGAGGTGCTAAGTACCTCTCGGCAGTCAGTATCCTAAGAGAATGAGCTGCAGGGCAGATCCCTCCACCGAGCCCACGGCTGTCCTGTAGTTCTCCAGCCTCAGGGAAGAGCTCTCAGCTCGCTGCACCTTCAGGGCATGAGATTTTTCACCCGCTCTTTCTCCTTGTTTCTCTCTCTCTCTATCTCTGAGACTGTTTGGGGCAGCCCTGACAAATGTTCCTTTGGGTGCTGCTCTGCATTCTGGCGTTAGCGGGCCATTGCAGGGGCGCTGACAATTTACTACCAAACATATTGGTATTTTAGGGTCCAGCTGATTTAGATTTACTGTAGTGGTGGCAGGAGCTCAGACCTCTCCCTCTCTCTGTCTCCCTCTCTCTGTCTCTCTCTCTGTCTCTCTCTCTGTCTCTCTCTCTCTCTCTGTCTCTCTCTCTCTCTCTCTCTCTCTCTGTCTCTCTCTCTCTCTGTCTCTCTCTCTCTCTCTCTCTCTCTCTCTGTCTCTCTCTCTCTCTCTGTCTCTTCTCTCTCTCTCTCTCTGTCTCTCTCTCTCTGTCTCTCTTGTCTCTCTCTCCCCTCTCTCTGTCTCTCTCTCTGTCTCTCTCTCTCTGTCTCTCTCTCTCTCTCTCTCTGTCTCTCTCCCTCTCTCTGTCTCTCTGTCTCTCTCTCTCTCTCTCTGTCTCTCTCTCTCCCTGTCTCTCTCCCTCTCTCTCTCTCTCTCTGTCTCTGTCTCTCTCTCTCCCTCTCTCTCTCTCTCTCTGTCTCTCTCTCTCTCTCTCTCTCTGTCTCTCTCTCTCTCTCTCTCTCTCTCTCTCTCTGTCTCTCTCCCTCTCTCTCTCTCTCTCTCTCTCTGTCTCTCTCTCTCCCTGTCTCTCTCTCTCTCTCTCTCTGTCTCTCTCTCTCCCTGTCTCTCTCTCTCCCTCTCTCTCTCTGTCTCTCTCCCTCTCTCTCTCTCTCTCTCTCTGTCTCTCTCTCTCTGTCTCTCTCCCTGTCTCTCTCCCTGTCTCTCTCTCTGTCTCTCTCTCTCCCTGTCTCTCTCCCTGTCTCTCTCTCGCTCTCTCCCTGTCTCCCTCTCTCTCTCTCTCTCTCTCTCTCTCTCTCTCTCTCTGTCTCTCCCTCTCTCTCTCTCCCTCTCTCTCTCTCATGTTGGTTTGCTCTATCTGACATAGCAGGACCTTCAGAAGTAGTTAGGTTGTATGTTGTGGAAGTTAAGGGGTTGAGCAGCTCGATTAACCCTGTCTAGACTCCCACCGGCTGGGCTGTGTCTATCTGCATGTCTCCTTTCCCTCAGCAGCCTAGTGGAAGTCCTCCATCAACGCACAGACACCACGGCAGGGGTGTGTGTGTTAGTCTGTATCTCTGACTGTGTGCTAGGTACTAACTGCCTCCTGTCAGCACAAGGATATTATTTCAACTGGTTGAAACGGCTCTACACTGTTATACAGGATACCTAGTTAGTTGGACAACTGAATGCCTTCAACTGAAATGAGTCTTCTGCATTTAACCTCTGAATCAGAGGGGTGCGGGGGGCTGCCTTAATCGCTATAAACGGCTATACAATACTATACAAGGCTGTACAATACTATACAAGGCTATACAAGGCTATACAATACTATACAAGGCTATACAAGGCTATACAATACTATACAAGGCTATACAATACTATACAAGACTATACAAGGCTATACAATACTATACAAGGCTATACAATACTATACAAGGTTGTACAAGGCTATACAATACTATACAAGACTATACAATACTATACAAGGCTATACAATACTATACAATACTATACAAGGCTATACAATACTATACAAGGCTATACAATACTATACAAGGTTGTACAAGGCTATACAATACTATACAATACTATACAAGGCTAGACAATACTATACAAGGTTGTACAAGGCTATACAATACTATAGAATACTATACAAGGCTATACAAGGCTATACAATACTATACAAGGTTGTACAAGGCTATACAATACTATACAAGGTTGTACAAGGCTATACAATACTATACAAGGCTATACAATACTATACAAGGCTATACAAGGCTATACAATACTATACACGGCTATACAAGGCTATACAATACTATACAATACTATACAATACTATACAAGGCTATACAATACTATACAAGGTTGTACAAGACTATACAATACTATACAATACTATACAAGGCTGTACAAGGCTATACAAGGCTATACAAGGCTGTACAAGGCTATACAATACTATACAATACTATACAAGGCTGTACAATACTATACAAGGCTATACAATACTATACAAGGCTATACAATACTATACAAGGCTGTACAAGACTATACAATACTATACATGGCTATACAATACTATACAAGGCTGTACAAGGCTATACAATACTATACAAGGCTGTACAAGGCTATACAATACTATACAAGGCTGTACAAGGCTATACAAGGCTATACAAGGCTATACAATACTATACAAGGCTGTACAAGGCTATACAATACTATACAAGGTTGTACAAGGCTATACAATACTATACAAGGTTGTACAAGGCTATACAATACTATACAAGGCTGTACAAGAATATAAGAGGCTGTACAAGGCTACACAAGACTATACAAGACTATACAAGGCTATACAAGGCTTTACAAGACTATACAAGGCTATACAAAACTTTACAAGACTATACAAGGCTATACAAGGCTTTACAAGGCTATACAATACTATACAAGGCTGTACAAGAATATAAGAGGCTGTACAAGGCTACACAAGACTATACAAGACTATACAAGGCTATACAAGGCTTTACAAGACTATACAAGGCTATACAAGGCTATACAAGACTATACAAGGCTATACAAGGCTTTACAAGACTATACAAGGCTATACAAAACTTTACAAGACTATACAAGACTATACAAGGCTATACAAGACTTTACGTCCGTCCCCTCGCCCCGACCTGGGCGCGAACCAGGGACCCTCTGCACACATCAACAATAGTCACCCTCAAAGCATCATTACCCATCACTCCACAAAAGCCGCGGTCCTTGCAGAGCAAGGGGAACCACTAGCGCGCACCACCGCTAACTAGCTAGTCATTTCACATCGGCTATACATATATATATATATATATATATATATATATACACAATAAGTAGTGCACTATATTGGGAATAGCGTGTCATTTGGGACACTACCCTTGTGTCTGCTAGATTACACCAGTATATGTAGATCATGAACAGTGCAGCTTTGCTCCATAACTCTTCTCCTGGACTAGTCAGTGCCATTTTAGAGAGGTAAAACATTTCAGTTTCTCTTTCTAAACCCCCATAATGCCTACAGGTAGAGACGTACAGTCTCACATTTCCACATCTGAACATGAAATAGATTGAAGAGGTTCTTGATAACTCAATAGACATTATAATACATGCTTGGGGATTCTCAGGTAACTATCTCTAATAGCTTAAGAGGTACACAAGCCAATAGAGTTATTTTCTCTACTGTCTCCCTCCCTCTCTGTCTCTCTGTCTCTCTGTCTCTCTCGCTCTCTCTCTCTCTCTGTCTCGCTCTTTCGCTCTCAATCTCTTTCTCTCTCATTCTCTCTAAATCTCTAATTCTCTCTCTGATCTCTCTCTTGCTCTCAACCTTTCTTTCTCTCTCATTCTCTCTCAATCTCTCTCTCTCTCTCAATCTCTCGTTTTCTCTCTCTCTCTCTCTCTCTCTCTCTCTCTCTCTCTCTCTCTCTCTCTCTCTCTCTCTCTCTCTCTTTCTCTCTCTCTCAATCTCTCGTTTTCTCTCTCTCTCTCTCTCTCTCTCTCTCTCTCTCTCTCTCTCTCTCTCTCTCTCTCTCTCTCTCTCTCTCAATCTCTCGTTTTCTCTCTCTCTCTCTCTCTCTCTCTCTCTCTCTCAATCTCTCGTTTTCTCTCTCTCTCTCTCTCTCTCTCTCTCTCTCTCTCTCTCTCTCTCTCTCTCTCTCAATCTCTCGTTTTCTCTCTCTCTCTCTCTCAATCTCTCATTTTCTCTCTCTCTCTCTCTCAATCTCTCGTTTTCTCTCTCTCTCTCTCAATCTCTCGTTTTCTCTCTCTCTCTCTCTCTCAATCTCTCGTTTTCTCTCTCTCTCTCTCTCTCTCTCTCTCTACTCATTGAGCAAGCAGCTGTATGAAATTTGTTTACAATGTAATTTTGTACGTGAGTTATTTTCAAATTGCACAGTGTAATTACTCAGGGTTGTTTATGTCTCTGAGACTAAAGTCATATTTTCCTCGCCGTGCCCATCAAGCCTTCTGCATGGCATAGCCTGGTGGCGTGGACGACAGCATGTTTCCAATCAAGTCCTTCCATCCAGTGCCAGTTTTAGTAGACATGTTTTAGGGGAGTTTTATGCTTGCATGTGCCACATATAACATTTTAGAGTTATCGAATATAAACTATAAGGCATCAAATGCACACTGTTTGTAAGGTTGAAGATGTACACACAGGTTAAAGTCAATGCTCGACAGTCCGTAATTAAAACATTTATTTTTTAATTTTTATAACGTTTCAGATATGGTTTTTAGATACTAGCAACAAATTATTTAAATCTATATTCAGTGAAGAATTCTAGATATTTTAAATGTACATACTTCATAAAATGACAGTCAGGCGCATGTAGCTGATTGGAGATAGAAATCTAACAAAACAACAACAATTAACCAATCACTGCCTCCCAAATAGAACTCTATTTCCTATACAGTGCACTACTTTAGACTAAGGCCAATAGGGTTAAGGCCCGTAGGTTTCTGGACAAAAGTAGAGGATTATATAGGGAATAGAGTGCTAATAGATTGACAGAGAAAGGCTGCCATTAGGGACAGTGAAGCATAGAGTCTGATATGCAATGGGGTCGGGACTCACTGCCAAGTGGGAGCAGAGATGGTCTGATACTCTCCTTGTCCAGACTGATATCACAGCTTAGCAGAGATGGTCTGATACTGTCCCCGTCCAGACTGACGTCACAGCTTAGCAGAGATGGTCTGATACTGTCCCCGTCCAGACTGACGTCACAGCTTAGCAGAGATGGTCTGATACTGTCCCCGCCCAGACTGACGTCACAGCTTAGCAGAGATGGTCTGATACTCTCCTTGTCCAGACTGATATCACAGCTTAGCAGAGATGGTCTGTTACTCTCTTTGTCCAGACTGATATCACAGCTTAGCAGAGATGGTCTGATACTGTCCCCGTCCAGACGGATGTCACAGCTTAGCAGAGATGGTCTGTTACTCTCTTTGTCCAGACTGATATCACAGCTTAGCAGAGATGGTCTGTTACTCTCTTTGTCCAGACTGACATAACAGCTTAGCAGAGATGGTCTGTTACTCTCTTTGTCCAGACTGATATCACAGCTTAGCAGAGATGGCCTGATACTCCCTTTGTCCAGACTGACATCACAGCTTAGCAGAGATGGCCTGATACTGTCCCCGTCCAGACTGATGTCACAGCTTAGCAGAGATGGCCTGATACTCCCTTTGTCCAGACTGATGTCACAGCTTAGCAGAGGTGGTCTGATACTCCCTTTGTCCAGACTGACATCACAGCTTAGCAGAGATGGCCTGATACTGTCCCCGTCCAGACTGACATCACAGTTGAGCAGAGATGGCCTAATACTGTCCCCGTCCATACTGACAGCTAAAACAAGGCCTGATACTGTCCCCGTCCAGACTGACAGCTAAAACAAGGCCTGATACTGTCCCCGTCCAGACTGACAGCTAAAACAAGGCCTGATACTGTCCCCGTCCAGACTGACATCACAACTAAAACATGGCCTGATACTGTCCCCGTCCAGACTGACATCACAGCTAAAACATGGCCTGATACTGGCCCCGTCCAGACTGACAGCTAAAACATGGCCTGATACTGTCCCCGTCCAGACTGACAGCTAAAACATGGCCTGATACTGTCCCCGTCCAGACTGACATCACAGCTAAAACATGGCCTGATCCTGTCCCCGTCCAGACTGACAGCTAAAACATGGCCTGATTACTGTCCCCGTCCAGACTGACAGCTAAAACATGGCCTGATACTGTCCCCGTCCAGACTGACAGCTAAAACATGGCCTGATACTGTCCCCGTCCAGACTGACAGCTAAAACATGGCCTGATACTGTCCCCGTGCAGACTGACAGCTAAAACATGGTCTGATACTGTCCCCGTCCAGACTGACAGCTAAAACAAGGCCTGATACTGTCCTCGTCCAGACGGACAGCTAAAACATGGCCTGATCCTGTCCCCGTCCAGACTGACAGCTAAAACAAGGCCTGATACTGTCCCCGTCCAGACTTAAATCACAGCTAAAAAATGGCCTGATACTGTCCCCGCCCAGACTGACATCACAGCTAAAACATGACCTGATACTGTCCCCGTCCAGACTGACATCACAGCTAAAACATGACCTGATACTGTCCCCGTCCAGACTGACATCACAACTAAAACATGGCCTGATACTGTCCCCGTTCAGACTGACATCACAGATAAAACATGGCCTGATACTGTCCCCGTCCAGACTGACATCACAGCTAAAACATGACCTGATACTGTCCCCGTCCAGACTGACATCACAACTAAAACATGGCCTGATACTGTCCCCGCCCAGACTGACATCACAGCTAAAACATGACCTGATACTGTCCCCATCCAGACTGACATCACAACTAAAACATGGCCTGATACTGTCCCCGTCCAGACTGACATCACAGCTAAAACATGGCCTGATACTGTCCCCGTCCAGACTGACATCACGACTAAAACATGGCCTGATACTGTCCCCATCCAGACTGACATCACAACTAAAACATGGCCTGATACTGTCCCCGTCTAGACTGACATCACAACTAAAACATGGCCTGATACTGTCCCCGCCCAGACTGACATCACAGCTAAAACATGGCCTGATACTGTCCCCGTCCAGACTGACATCACAGCTAAAACATGGCCTGATACTGTCCCCGTCCAGACTGACATCACGACTAAAACATGGCCTGATACTGTCCCCATCCAGACTGACATCACAACTAAAACATGGCCTGATACTGTCCCCGTCCAGACTGACATCACAACTAAAACATGGCCTGATACTGTCCCCACCCAGACTGACATCACAGCTAAAACATGACCTGATACTGTCCCCGTCCAGACTGACATCACAGCTAAAACAAGGCCTGATACTGTCCTTGCCCAGACTGACAGCTAAAACATGGCCTGATACTGTCCCCGTCCAGACTGACATCACAGCTAAAACATGGCCTGATACTGTCCCCGTCCAGACTGACATCACAGCTAAAACATGGCCTGATACTGTCCCCATCCAGACTGACAGCTAAAACATGGCCTGATACTGTCCCCGTCCAGACTGAGAGCTAAAACATGGCCTGATACTGTCCCCGTCCAGACTGACATCACAGCTAAAACATGGCCTGATACTGTCCCCGTCCAGACTGACATCACAGCTAAAACATGGCCTGATACTGTCCCCGCCCAGACTGACAGCTAAAACATGGCCTGACACTGTCCCCGTCCAGACTGACATCACAGCTAAAACATGGCCTGATACTGTCCCCGTCCAGACTGACATCACAGCTAAAACATGGCCTGATACTGTCCCCGTCCAGACTGACATCACAGCTAAAACATGGCCTGATACTGTCCCCGTCCAGACTGACAGCTAAAACATGGCCTGATACTGTCCCCGTCCAGACTGCCATCACAGCTAAAACATGGTCTGATACTGTCCCCGTCCAGACTGAGAGCTAATACATGGCCTGATACTGTCCATGTCCAGACTGACAGCTAAAACATGGCCTGATACTGTCCCCGTCCAGAGTGACAGCTAAAACATGGCCTGATACTGTCCCCGCCCAGACTGACAGCTAAAACATGGCCTGATACTGTCCCCGTCCAGACTGACATCACAGGTAAAACATGGCCTGATATTGTCCCCGCCCAGACTGACAGCTAAAACATGGCCTGATACTGTCCCCGTCCAGACTGACATCACAGCTAAAACATGGCCTGATACTGTCCCCGTCCAGACTGACAGCTAAAACATGGCCTGATACTGTCCCCGTCCAGACTGAGAGCTAAAACATGGCCTGATACTGTCCCCGTCCAGACTGACATCACAGCTAAAACATGGCCTGATACTGTCCCCGTCCAGACTGACATCACAGCTAAAACATGGCCTGATACTGTCCCCGCCCAGACTGACAGCTAAAACATGGCCTGATACTGTCCCCGTCCAGACTGACATCACAGCTAAAACATGGCCTGATACTGTCCCCGTCCAGACTGACATCACAGCTAAAACATGGCCTGATACTGTCCCCGTCCAGACTGACATCACAGCTAAAACATGGTCTGATACTGTCCCCGTCCAGACTGAGAGCTAACAAATGGCCTGATACTGTCCCCGTCCAGACTGACAGCTAAAACATGGCCTGATACTGTCCCCGTCCAGACTGACAGCTAAAACATGGCCTGATACTGTCCCCGTCCAGACTGACATCACAGCTAAAACATGGCCTGATACTGTCCCCGTCCAGACTGACAGCTATAACATGGCCTGATACTGTCCCCGTCCAGACTGACATCACAGCTAAAACATGGTCTGATACTGTCCCCGTCCAGACTGAGAGCTAATACATGGCCTGATACTGTCCCCGTCCAGACTGACAGCTAAAACATGGCCTGATACTGTCCCCGTCCAGAGTGACAGCTAAAACATGGCCTGATACTGTCCCCGCCCAGACTGACAGCTAAAACATGGCCTGATACTGTCCCCGTCCAGACTGACAGCTAAAACATGGCCTGATACTGTCCCCGTCCAGACTGACAGCTAAAACATGGCCTGATACTGTCCCCGTGCAGACTGACAGCTAAAACATGGTCTGATACTGTCCCCGTCCAGACTGACAGCTAAAACAAGGCCTGATACTGTCCTCGTCCAGACGGACAGCTAAAACATGGCCTGATCCTGTCCCCGTCCAGACTGACAGCTAAAACAAGGCCTGATACTGTCCCCGTCCAGACTTAAATCACAGCTAAAAAATGGCCTGATACTGTTCCCTCCCAGACTGACATCACAGCTAAAACATGACCTGATACTGTCCCCGTCCAGACTGACATCATAGCTAAAACATGACCTGATACTGTCCCCGTCCAGACTGACATCACAACTAAAACATGGCCTGATACTGTCCCCGTTCAGACTGACATCACAGATAAAACATGGCCTGATACTGTCCCCGTCCAGACTGACATCACAGCTAAAACATGACCTGATACTGTCCCCGTCCAGACTGACATCACAACTAAAACATGGCCTGATACTGTCCCCGCCCAGACTGACATCACAGCTAAAACATGACCTGATACTGTCCCCATCCAGACTGACATCACAACTAAAACATGGCCTGATACTGTCCCCGTCCAGACTGACATCACAGCTAAAACATGGCCTGATACTGTCCCCGTCCAGACTGACATCACGACTAAAACATGGCCTGATACTGTCCCCATCCAGACTGACATCACAACTAAAACATGGCCTGATACTGTCCCCGTCTAGACTGACATCACAACTAAAACATGGCCTGATACTGTCCCCGCCCAGACTGACATCACAGCTAAAACATGGCCTGATACTGTCCCCGTCCAGACTGACATCACAGCTAAAACATGGCCTGATACTGTCCCCGTCCAGACTGACATCACGACTAAAACATGGCCTGATACTGTCCCCATCCAGACTGACATCACAACTAAAACATGGCCTGATACTGTCCCCGTCCAGACTGACATCACAACTAAAACATGGCCTGATACTGTCCCCACCCAGACTGACATCACAGCTAAAACATGACCTGATACTGTCCCCGTCCAGACTGACATCACAGCTAAAACAAGGCCTGATACTGTCCTTGCCCAGACTGACAGCTAAAACATGGCCTGATACTGTCCCCGTCCAGACTGACATCACAGCTAAAACATGGCCTGATACTGTCCCCGTCCAGACTGACATCACAGCTAAAACATGGCCTGATACTGTCCCCGTCCAGACTGACAGCTAAAACATGGCCTGATACTGTCCCCGTCCAGACTGAGAGCTAAAACATGGCCTGATACTGTCCCCGTCCAGACTGACATCACAGCTAAAACATGGCCTGATACTGTCCCCGTCCAGACTGACATCACAGCTAAAACATGGCCTGATACTGTCCCCGCCCAGACTGACAGCTAAAACATGGCCTGACACTGTCCCCGTCCAGACTGACATCACAGCTAAAACATGGCCTGATACTGTCCCCGTCCAGACTGACATCACAGCTAAAACATGGCCTGATACTGTCCCCGTCCAGACTGACATCACAGCTAAAACATGGCCTGATACTGTCCCCGTCCAGACTGACAGCTAAAACATGGCCTGATACTGTCCCCGTCCAGACTGCCATCACAGCTAAAACATGGTCTGATACTGTCCCCGTCCAGACTGAGAGCTAATACATGGCCTGATACTGTCCCCGTCCAGACTGACAGCTAAAACATGGCCTGATACTGTCCCCGTCCAGAGTGACAGCTAAAACATGGCCTGATACTGTCCCCGCCCAGACTGACAGCTAAAACATGGCCTGATCCTGTCCCCGTCCAGACTGACATCACAGCTAAAACATGGCCTGATACTGTCCCCGTCCAGACTGACATCACAGCTAAAACATGGCCTGATACTGTCCCCGCCCAGACTGACAGCTAAAACATGGCCTGACACTGTCCCCGTCCAGACTGACATCACAGCTAAAACATGGCCTGATACTGTCCCCGTCCAGACTGACATCACAGCTAAAACATGGCCTGATACTGTCCCCGTCCAGACTGACATCACAGCTAAAACATGGCCTGATACTGTCCCCGTCCAGACTGACAGCTAAAACATGGCCTGATACTGTCCCCGTCCAGACTGCCATCACAGCTAAAACATGGTCTGATACTGTCCCCGTCCAGACTGAGAGCTAATACATGGCCTGATACTGTCCCCGTCCAGACTGACAGCTAAAACATGGCCTGATACTGTCCCCGTCCAGAGTGACAGCTAAAACATGGCCTGATACTGTCCCCGCCCAGACTGACAGCTAAAACATGGCCTGATACTGTCCCCGTCCAGACTGACATCACAGCTAAAACATGGCCTGATACTGTCCCCGTCCAGACTGACATCACAGCTAAAACATGGCCTGATACTGTCCCCGCCCAGACTGACAGCTAAAACATGGCCTGATACTGTCCCCGTCCAGACTGACATCACAGCTAAAACATGGCCTGATACTGTCCCCGTCCAGACTGACATCACAGCTAAAACATGGCCTGATACTGTCCCCGTCCAGACTGACAGCTAAAACATGGCCTGATACTGTCCCCGTCCAGACTGACATCACAGCTAAAACATGGTCTGATACTGTCCCCGTCCAGACTGAGAGCTAACAAATGGCCTGATACTGTCCCCGTCCAGACTGACAGCTAAAACATGGCCTGATACTGTCCCCGTCCAGACTGACAGCTAAAACATGGCCTGATACTGTCCCCGTCCAGACTGACATCACAGCTAAAACATGGCCTGATACTGTCCCCGTCCAGACTGACAGCTATAACATGGCCTGATACTGTCCCCGTCCAGACTGACATCACAGCTAAAACATGGTCTGATACTGTCCCCGTCCAGACTGAGAGCTAATACATGGCCTGATACTGTCCCCGTCCAGACTGACAGCTAAAACATGGCCTGATACTGTCCCCGTCCAGAGTGACAGCTAAAACATGGCCTGATACTGTCCCCGCCCAGACTGACAGCTAAAACATGGCCTGATACTGTCCCCGTCCAGACTGACAGCTAAAACATGGCCTGATACTGTCCCCGTCCAGACTGACAGCTAAAACATGGCCTGATACTGTCCCCGTGCAGACTGACAGCTAAAACATGGTCTGATACTGTCCCCGTCCAGACTGACAGCTAAAACAAGGCCTGATACTGTCCTCGTCCAGACGGACAGCTAAAACATGGCCTGATCCTGTCCCCGTCCAGACTGACAGCTAAAACAAGGCCTGATACTGTCCCCGTCCAGACTTAAATCACAGCTAAAAAATGGCCTGATACTGTCCCCGCCCAGACTGACATCACAGCTAAAACATGACCTGATACTGTCCCCGTCCAGACTGACATCACAGCTAAAACATGACCTGATACTGTCCCCGTCCAGACTGACATCACAACTAAAACATGGCCTGATACTGTCCCCGTTCAGACTGACATCACAGATAAAACATGGCCTGATACTGTCCCCGTCCAGACTGACATCACAGCTAAAACATGACCTGATACTGTCCCCGTCCAGACTGACATCACAACTAAAACATGGCCTGATACTGTCCCCGCCCAGACTGACATCACAGCTAAAACATGACCTGATACTGTCCCCATCCAGACTGACATCACAACTAAAACATGGCCTGATACTGTCCCCGTCCAGACTGACATCACAGCTAAAACATGGCCTGATACTGTCCCCGTCCAGACTGACATCACGACTAAAACATGGCCTGATACTGTCCCCATCCAGACTGACATCACAACTAAAACATGGCCTGATACTGTCCCCGTCTAGACTGACATCACAACTAAAACATGGCCTGATACTGTCCCCGCCCAGACTGACATCACAGCTAAAACATGGCCTGATACTGTCCCCGTCCAGACTGACATCACAGCTAAAACATGGCCTGATACTGTCCCCGTCCAGACTGACATCACGACTAAAACATGGCCTGATACTGTCCCCATCCAGACTGACATCACAATTAAAACATGGCCTGATACTGTCCCCGTCCAGACTGACATCACAACTAAAACATGGCCTGATACTGTCCCCACCCAGACTGACATCACAGCTAAAACATGACCTGATACTGTCCCCGTCCAGACTGACATCACAGCTAAAACAAGGCCTGATACTGTCCTTGCCCAGACTGACAGCTAAAACATGGCCTGATACTGTCCCCGTCCAGACTGACATCACAGCTAAAACATGGCCTGATACTGTCCCCGTCCAGACTGACATCACAGCTAAAACATGGCCTGATACTGTCCCCGTCCAGACTGACAGCTAAAACATGGCCTGATACTGTCCCCGTCCAGACTGAGAGCTAAAACATGGCCTGATACTGTCCCCGTCCAGACTGACATCACAGCTAAAACATGGCCTGATACTGTCCCCGTCCAGACTGACATCACAGCTAAAACATGGCCTGATACTGTCCCCGCCCAGACTGACAGCTAAAACATGGCCTGACACTGTCCCCGTCCAGACTGACATCACAGCTAAAACATGGCCTGATACTGTCCCCGTCCAGACTGACATCACAGCTAAAACATGGCCTGATACTGTCCCCGTCCAGACTGACATCACAGCTAAAACATGGCCTGATACTGTCCCCTTCCAGACTGACAGCTAAAACATGGCCTGATACTGTCCCCGTCCAGACTGCCATCACAGCTAAAACATGGTCTGATACTGTCCCCGTCCAGACTGAGAGCTAATACATGGCCTGATACTGTCCCCGTCCAGACTGACAGCTAAAACATGGCCTGATACTGTCCCCGTCCAGAGTGACAGCTAAAACATGGCCTGATACTGTCCCCGCCCAGACTGACAGCTAAAACATGGCCTGATCCTGTCCCCGTCCAGACTGACATCACAGGTAAAACATGGCCTGATATTGTCCCCGCCCAGACTGACAGCTAAAACATGGCCTGATACTGTCCCCGTCCAGACTGACATCACAGCTAAAACATGGCCTGATACTGTCCCCGTCCAGACTGACAGCTAAAACATGGCCTGATACTGTCCCCGTCCAGACTGAGAGCTAAAACATGGCCTGATACTGTCCCCTTCCAGACTGACATCACAGCTAAAACATGGCCTGATACTGTCCCCGTCCAGACTGACATCACAGCTAAAACATGGCCTGATACTGTCCCCGCCCAGACTGACAGCTAAAACATGGCCTGATACTGTCCCCGTCCAGACTGACATCACAGCTAAAACATGGCCTGATACTGTCCCCGTCCAGACTGACATCACAGCTAAAACATGGCCTGATACTGTCCCCGTCCAGACTGACAGCTAAAACATGGCCTGATACTGTCCCCGTCCAGACTGACATCACAGCTAAAACATGGTCTGATACTGTCCCCGTCCAGACTGAGAGCTAACAAATGGCCTGATACTGTCCCCGTCCAGACTGACAGCTAAAACATGGCCTGATACTGTCCCCGTCCAGACTGACAGCTAAAACATGGCCTGATACTGTCCCCGTCCAGACTGACATCACAGCTAAAACATGGCCTGATACTGTCCCCGTCCAGACTGACAGCTATAACATGGCCTGATACTGTCCCCGTCCAGACTTACATCACAGCTAAAACATGGTCTGATACTGTCCCCGTCCAGACTGAGAGCTAA
Organism: Oncorhynchus kisutch; assembly: GCF_002021735.2. Lineage (NCBI taxonomy): Eukaryota > Metazoa > Chordata > Actinopteri > Salmoniformes > Salmonidae > Oncorhynchus > Oncorhynchus kisutch. The sequence continues at coordinate 85,036,924 of NC_034184.2, forward strand.
TACATGGCCTGATACTGTCCCCGTCCAGACTGACAGCTAAAACATGGCCTGATACTGTCCCCGTCCAGAGTGACAGCTAAAACATGGCCTGATACTGTCCCCGCCCAGACTGACAGCTAAAACATGGCCTGATACTGTCCCCGTCCAGACTGACATCACAGGTAAAACATGGCCTGATACTGTCCCCGCCCAGACTGACAGCTAAAACATGGCCTGATACTGTCCCCGTCCAGACTGACATCACAGCTAAAACATGGCCTGATACTGTCCCCGTCCAGACTGACAGCTAAAACATGGCCTGATACTGTCCCCGTCCAGACTGACATCACAGCTAAAACATGGCCTGATACTGTCCCCGTCCAGACTGACATCACAGCTAAAACATGGCCTGATACTGTCCCCGTCCAGACTGACAGCTAAAACATGGCCTGATACTGTCCCTGTCCAGACTGACAGCTAAAACATGGCCTGATACTGTCCCCGTCCAGACTGACATCACAGCTAAAACATGGCCTGATCCTGTCCCCGTCCAGACTGACATCACAGCTAAAACATGGCCTGATCCTGTCCCCGTCCAGACTGACATCACAGCTAAAACATGGCCTGATACTGTCCCCGTCCAGACTGACATCACAGCTAAAACATGGCCTGATCCTGTCCCCGTCCAGACTGACAGCTAAAACATGGCCTGATACTGTCCCCGTCCAGACTGACATCACAGCTAAAACATGGCCTGATACTGTCCCCGTCCAGACTGACATCACAGCTAAAACATGGCCTGATACTGTCCCCGTCCAGACTGACAGCTAAAACATGGCCTGATACTGTCCCCGCCCAGACTGACAGCTAAAACATGGCCTGATACTGTCCCCGTCCAGACTGACATCACAGGTAAAACATGGCCTGATACTGTCCCCGCCCAGACTGACAGCTAAAACATGGCCTGATACTGTCCCCGTCCAGACTGACATCACAGCTAAAACATGGCCTGATACTGTCCCCGTCCAGACTGACAGCTAAAACGTGGCCTGATACTGTCCCCGTCCAGACTGACATCACAGCTAAAACATGGCCTGATACTGTCCCCGTCCAGACTGACATCACAACTAAAACATGGCCTGATACTGTCCCCGTCCAGACTGACAGCTAAAACATGGCCTGATACTGTCCCTGTCGAGACTGACAGCTAAAACATGGCCTGATACTGTCCCCGTCCAGACTGACATCACAGCTAAAACATGGCCTGATCCTGTCCCCGTTCAGACTAACATCACAGCTAAAACATGGCCTGATACTGTCCCCGTCCAGACTGACATCACAGCTAAAACATGGCCTGATACTGTCCCCGTCCAGACTGACATCACAGCTAAAACATGGCCTGATACTGTCCCCGTCCAGACTGACATCACAGCTAAAACATGGCCTGATCCTGTCCCCGTCCAGACTGACAGCTAAAACATGGCCTGATACTGTCCCCGTCCAGACTGACATCACAGCTAAAACATGGCCTGATACTGTCCCCGTCCAGACTGACATCACAGCTAAAACATGGCCTGATACTGTCCCCGTCCAGACTGACAGCTAAAACATGGCCTGATACTGTCCCCGCCCAGACTGACAGCTAAAACATGGCCTGATACTGTCCCCGTCCAGACTGACATCACAGGTAAAACATGGCCTGATACTGTCCCCGCCCAGACTGACAGCTAAAACATGGCCTGATACTGTCCCCGTCCAGACTGACATCACAGCTAAAACATGGCCTGATACTGTCCCCGTCCAGACTGACAGCTAAAACATGGCCTGATACTGTCCCCGTCCAGACTGACATCACAGCTAAAACATGGCCTGATACTGTCCCCGTCCAGACTGACATCACAACTAAAACATGGCCTGATACTGTCCCCGTCCAGACTGACAGCTAAAACATGGCCTGATACTGTCCCTGTCGAGACTGACAGCTAAAACATGGCCTGATACTGTCCCCGTCCAGACTGACATCACAGCTAAAACATGGCCTGATCCTGTCCCCGTTCAGACTAACATCACAGCTAAAACATGGCCTGATACTGTCCCCGTCCAGACTGACATCACAGCTAAAACATGGCCTGATACTGTCCCCGTCCAGACTGACATCACAGCTAAAACATGGCCTGATACTGTCCCCGTCCAGACTGACATCACAGCTAAAACATGGCCTGATCCTGTCCCCGTCCAGACTGACAGCTAAAACATGGCCTGATACTGTCCCCGTCCAGACTGACATCACAGCTAAAACATGGCCTGATACTGTCCCCGTCCAGACTGACAGCTAAAACATGGCCTGATACTGTCCCCGTCCAGACTGACATCACAGCTAAAACATGGTCTGATACTGTCCCCGTCCAGACTGAGAGCTAACAAATGGCCTGATACTGTCCCCGTCCAGACTGACAGCTAAAACATGGCCTGATACTGTCCCCGTCCAGACTGACAGCTAAAACATGGCCTGATACTGTCCCCGTCCAGACTGACATCACAGCTAAAACATGGCCTGATACTGTCCCCGTCCAGACTGACAGCTATAACATGGCCTGATACTGTCCCCGTCCAGACTGACATCACAGCTAAAACATGGTCTGATACTGTCCCCGTCCAGACTGAGAGCTAATACATGGCCTGATACTGTCCCCGTCCAGACTGACAGCTAAAACATGGCCTGATACTGTCCCCGTCCAGAGTGACAGCTAAAACATGGCCTGATACTGTCCCCGCCCAGACTGACAGCTAAAACATGGCCTGATACTGTCCCCGTCCAGACTGACATCACAGGTAAAACATGGCCTGATACTGTCCCCGCCCAGACTGACAGCTAAAACATGGCCTGATACTGTCCCCGTCCAGACTGACATCACAGCTAAAACATGGCCTGATACTGTCCCCGTCCAGACTGACAGCTAAAACATGGCCTGATACTGTCCCCGTCCAGACTGACATCACAGCTAAAACATGGCCTGATACTGTCCCCGTCCAGACTGACATCACAGCTAAAACATGGCCTGATACTGTCCCCGTCCAGACTGACAGCTAAAACATGGCCTGATACTGTCCCTGTCCAGACTGACAGCTAAAACATGGCCTGATACTGTCCCCGTCCAGACTGACATCACAGCTAAAACATGGCCTGATCCTGTCCCCGTCCAGACTGACATCACAGCTAAAACATGGCCTGATCCTGTCCCCGTCCAGACTGACATCACAGCTAAAACATGGCCTGATACTGTCCCCGTCCAGACTGACATCACAGCTAAAACATGGCCTGATCCTGTCCCCGTCCAGACTGACAGCTAAAACATGGCCTGATACTGTCCCCGTCCAGACTGACATCACAGCTAAAACATGGCCTGATACTGTCCCCGTCCAGACTGACATCACAGCTAAAACATGGCCTGATACTGTCCCCGTCCAGACTGACAGCTAAAACATGGCCTGATACTGTCCCCGCCCAGACTGACAGCTAAAACATGGCCTGATACTGTCCCCGTCCAGACTGACATCACAGGTAAAACATGGCCTGATACTGTCCCCGCCCAGACTGACAGCTAAAACATGGCCTGATACTGTCCCCGTCCAGACTGACATCACAGCTAAAACATGGCCTGATACTGTCCCCGTCCAGACTGACAGCTAAAACATGGCCTGATACTGTCCCCGTCCAGACTGACATCACAGCTAAAACATGGCCTGATACTGTCCCCGTCCAGACTGACATCACAACTAAAACATGGCCTGATACTGTCCCCGTCCAGACTGACAGCTAAAACATGGCCTGATACTGTCCCTGTCGAGACTGACAGCTAAAACATGGCCTGATACTGTCCCCGTCCAGACTGACATCACAGCTAAAACATGGCCTGATCCTGTCCCCGTTCAGACTAACATCACAGCTAAAACATGGCCTGATACTGTCCCCGTCCAGACTGACATCACAGCTAAAACATGGCCTGATACTGTCCCCGTCCAGACTGACATCACAGCTAAAACATGGCCTGATACTGTCCCCGTCCAGACTGACATCACAGCTAAAACATGGCCTGATCCTGTCCCCGTCCAGACTGACAGCTAAAACATGGCCTGATACTGTCCCCGTCCAGACTGACATCACAGCTAAAACATGGCCTGATACTGTCCCCGTCCAGACTGACATCACAGCTAAAACATGGCCTGATACTGTCCCCGTCCAGACTGACAGCTAAAACATGGCCTGATACTGTCCCCGCCCAGACTGACAGCTAAAACATGGCCTGATACTGTCCCCGTCCAGACTGACATCACAGGTAAAACATGGCCTGATACTGTCCCCGCCCAGACTGACAGCTAAAACATGGCCTGATACTGTCCCCGTCCAGACTGACATCACAGCTAAAACATGGCCTGATACTGTCCCCGTCCAGACTGACAGCTAAAACATGGCCTGATACTGTCCCCGTCCAGACTGACATCACAGCTAAAACATGGCCTGATACTGTCCCCGTCCAGACTGACATCACAACTAAAACATGGCCTGATACTGTCCCCGTCCAGACTGACAGCTAAAACATGGCCTGATACTGTCCCTGTCGAGACTGACAGCTAAAACATGGCCTGATACTGTCCCCGTCCAGACTGACATCACAGCTAAAACATGGCCTGATACTGTCCCCGTTCAGACTAACAGCTAAAACATGGCCTGATACTGTCCCCGTCCAGACTGACATCACAGCTAAAACATGGCCTGATACTGTCCCCGTCCAGACTGACATCACAACTAAAACATGGCCTGATACTGTCCCCGTCCAGACTGACAGCTAAAACATGGCCTGATACTGTCCCTGTCGAGACTGACAGCTAAAACATGGCCTGATACTGTCCCCGTCCAGACTGACATCACAGCTAAAACATGGCCTGATCCTGTCCCCGTTCAGACTAACATCACAGCTAAAACATGGCCTGATACTGTCCCCGTCCAGACTGACATCACAGCTAAAACATGGCCTGATACTGTCCCCGTCCAGACTGACATCACAGCTAAAACATGGCCTGATACTGTCCCCGTCCAGACTGACATCACAGCTAAAACATGGCCTGATCCTGTCCCCGTCCAGACTGACAGCTAAAACATGGCCTGATACTGTCCCCGTCCAGACTGACATCACAGCTAAAACATGGCCTGATACTGTCCCCGTCCAGACTGACATCACAGCTAAAACATGGCCTGATACTGTCCCCGTCCAGACTGACAGCTAAAACATGGCCTGATACTGTCCCCGCCCAGACTGACAGCTAAAACATGGCCTGATACTGTCCCCGTCCAGACTGACATCACAGGTAAAACATGGCCTGATACTGTCCCCGCCCAGACTGACAGCTAAAACATGGCCTGATACTGTCCCCGTCCAGACTGACATCACAGCTAAAACATGGCCTGATACTGTCCCCGTCCAGACTGACAGCTAAAACATGGCCTGATACTGTCCCCGTCCAGACTGACATCACAGCTAAAACATGGCCTGATACTGTCCCCGTCCAGACTGACATCACAACTAAAACATGGCCTGATACTGTCCCCGTCCAGACTGACAGCTAAAACATGGCCTGATACTGTCCCTGTCGAGACTGACAGCTAAAACATGGCCTGATACTGTCCCCGTCCAGACTGACATCACAGCTAAAACATGGCCTGATCCTGTCCCCGTTCAGACTAACATCACAGCTAAAACATGGCCTGATACTGTCCCCGTCCAGACTGACATCACAGCTAAAACATGGCCTGATACTGTCCCCGTCCAGACTGACATCACAGCTAAAACATGGCCTGATCCTGTCCCCGTCCAGACTGACAGCTAAAACATGACCTGATACTGTCCCCGTCCAGACTGACAGCTAAAACATGGCCTGATCCTGTCCCCGTCCAGACTGACATCACAGCTAAAACATGGCCTGATACTCTCCCCGTCCAGACTGACATCACAGCTAAAACATGGCCTGATACTGTCCCCGTCCAGACTGACATCACAGCTAAAACATGGCCTGATACTGTCCCTGTCCAGACTGACATCACAGCTAAAACATGGCCTGATCCTGTCCCCGTCCAGACTGACATCACAGCTAAAACATGGCCTGATACTGTCCCTGTCCAGACTGACATCACAGCTAAAACATGGCCTGATACTGTCCCCGTCCAGACTGACATCACATCTAAAACATGGCCTGATACTGTCCCCGTCCAGGTTTGAGCTATCCATTGGTTTGAGCTATCCATAGTGGAAATGATTGTACATGAAGAGAAGGAATGAGTTGAGTTGGTGCTATAGCTAAATGTCATACTTTGTTGTTGGTTGGATTCAAGGAACTGAGCCAACAGTAAGGACGAGAAGTTACAGCCTAAATGCTCTTTGGTAATGTTATTTCAAACTAATGTATTTATTTAACCAGGAAAATACCCTTGAGATTAGAAAGCTCTTTTGTAAGGAGGGAAACTGAAACTCGCATCCCATCAACTGAAGGAGACTGTTCTTGACTTGTTGAACTCTCTAACTCTGGACAGTGGATGTTATCTCTCACAGTGTTCAGTGGTTGTTGTTATATATATGAAGGATGGATAATGTGTGTGTGTGTGTAGGTGTGTGTGTGTGTGTGTGTGTTTGTGTGTAGGTGTGTAAGTGTGTGTGTGTGTGTGTGTGTGTGTCTGTGTAGGTGTATAAGTGTATGTGTTTAGGTGTGTAAGTGTGTGTGTGTGTTTGTGTCTGTGTAGGTGTATGTGTGTGTGTGTGTTTGTGTCTGTGTAGGTGTATACGTGTATGTGTGTTTGCGGCAGCGGGCCTGGTGTGACAGGGGATCGATCCAATGATCCACATAAAACAACATGCTCTTGGTATTCACTTATAGTATGTTCATATGCACACAGCTTCACATTCGTTTGGGAAGGAGCTACTACTTGTTTAGACAATGTCACACTGACTGGATCGGGTTCATTTTCTTGACACTAAAAGTGTGTCCGGAGTTACACCATATTCCCTTGGCAGTGCACTATTTCTGTCCATGGTCCATGCAGCTCAGGTCTAAAGTAGTGCACTATTTAGGGAATAGGGTGCTATTTGATAACGGAGCCTAAAGTCTTTGAGTGTTACATGCAAACACCCTCCCCAACAGTCTGGAAATCTCAACTTGGGATTTGTTATGTATTTTATCTCAGGAAAACCTGAGGTAAAACAAAACAGAGAGGATATATTCATCTAGGCGTTACACGGTGAAGTGGTCCGTCTATGGACTGATAGACAGGAAAATAAAGTGTGTGTAAACCTCTTTGTCTCCTAGCCTCTCTGGTCACACACACTGGGGACGTGAAGCTGAATGGTCATTTGTGTAGAAGGAGCAGCTGGTATTGGATATTCTACGCTGCCTTTCTTTCCTGTGTCCCTTTGTTCTCGTTGAAGGTGGACCGGTTTCCTTTCCCAAACGACTGAGCTGCAGAGAACGCCCATGAGTAAGGTAACTTCAGTTTCGAAAAGAGAGCGAAAGAGTGATCTTCTTCGGGGAAAAATAACTATGGTTTTTTTGACCCAACTTGTATTTGAATTTGTTATGGATCCCTATTAGGCAGCAGCTAGTCTTCCTGGGGTTTGTTATGGATCCCTATTAGGCAGCAGCTAGTCTTCCTGGGGTTTATTATGGATCCCTATTAGGCAGCAGCTACTCTTCCTGGGGTTTATTATGGATCCCTATTAGGCAGCAGCTACTCTTCCTGGGGTTTATTATGGATCCCTATTAGGCAGCAGCTACTCTTCCTGGGGTTTATTATGGATCCCTATTAGGCAGCAGCTAGTCTTCCTGGGGTTTGTTATGGATCCCTATTAGGCAGCAGCTAGTCTTCCTGGGGTTTATTATGGATCCCTATTAGGCAGCAGCTACTCTTCCTGGGGTTTGTTATGGATCCCTATTAGGCAGCAGCTAGTCTTCCTGGGGTTTATTATGGATCCCTATTAGGCAGCAGCTACTCTTCCTGGGGTTTATTATGGATCCCTATTAGGCAGCAGCTACTCTTCCTGGGGTTTATTATGGATCCCTATTAGGCAGCAGCTAGTCTTCCTGGGGTTTGTTATGGATCCCTATTAGGCAGCAGCTACTCTTCCTGGGGTTTGTTATGGATCCCTATTAGGCAGCAGCTACTCTTCCTGGGGTTTATTATGGATCCCTATTAGGCAGCAGCTAGTCTTCCTGGGGTTTATTATGGATCCCTATTAGGCAGCAGCTAGGCTTCCTGGAGTTTATTATGGATCCCTATTAGGCAGCAGCTACTCTTCCTGGGGTTTGTTATGGATCCCTATTAGGCAGCAGCTAGTCTTCCTGGGGTTTATTATGGATCCCTATTAGGCAGCAGCTAGTCTTCCTGGGGTTTATTATGGATCCCTATTAGGCAGCAGCTACTCTTCCTGGGGTTTATTATGGATCCCTATTAGGCAGCAGCTACTCTTCCTGGGGTTTATTATGGATCCCTATTAGGCAGCAGCTAGTCTTCCTGGCGTTTGTTATGGATCCCTATTAGGCAGCAGCTACTCTTCCTGGGGTTTATTATGGATCCCTATTAGGCAGCAGCTAGTCTTCCTGGGGTTTGTTATGGATCCCTATTAGGCAGCAGCTACTCTTCCTGGGGTTTGTTATGGATCCCTATTAGGCAGCAGCTAGTCTTCCTGGGGTTTATTATGGATCCCTATTAGGCAGCAGCTACTCTTCCTGGGGTTTATTATGGATCCCTATTAGGCAGCAGCTAGTCTTCCTGGGGTTTATTATGGATCCCTATTAGGCAGCAGCTAGTCTTCCTGGGGTTTATTATGGATCCCTATTAGGCAGCAGCTAGTCTTCCTGGGGTTTATTATGGATCCCTATTAGGCAGCAGCTAGTCTTCCTGGGGTTTGTTATGGATCCCTATTAGGCAGCAGCTAGTCTTCCTGGGGTTTGTTATGGATCCCTATTAGGCAGCAGCTAGTCTTCCTGGGGTTTGTTATGGATCCCTATTAGGCAGCAGCTACTCTTCCTGGGGTTTATTATGGATCCCTATTAGGCAGCAGCTACTCTTCCTGGGGTTTATTATGGATCCCTATTAGGCAGCAGCTACTCTTCCTGGGGTTTATTATGGATCCCTATTAGGCACCAGCTAATCTTCCTGCGGTTTATTATGGATCCCTATTAGGCAGCAGCTACACTTCCTGGGGTTTATTATGGATCCCTATTAGGCAGCAGCTACTCTTCCTGGGGTTTATTATGGATCCCTATTAGGCATCAGCTACTCTTCCTGGGGTTTATTAGGGATCCCTATTAGGCAGCAGCTAGTCTTCCTGGGGTTTATTATGGATCCCTATTAGGCAGCAGCTAGTCTTCCTGGGGTTTATTATGGATCCCTATTAGGCAGCAGCTACTCTACCTGGGGTTTGTTATGGATCCCTATTAGGCAGCAGCTAGTCTTCCTGGGGTTTATTATGGATCCCTATTAGGCAGCAGCTAGTCTTCCTGGGGTTTATTATGGATCCCTATTAGGCAGCAGCTACTCTTCCTGGGGTTTATTATGGATCCCTATTAGGCAGCAGCTACTCTTCCTGGGGTTTATTATGGATCCCTATTAGGCAGCAGCTAGTCTTCCTGGGGTTTGTTATGGATCCCTATTAGGCAGCAGCTACTCTTCCTGGGGTTTATTATGGATCCCTATTAGGCAGCAGCTAGTCTTCCTGGGGTTTGTTATGGATCCCTATTAGGCAGCAGCTACTCTTCCTGGGGTTTGTTATGGATCCCTATTAGGCAGCAGCTACTCTTCCTGGGGTTTGTTATGGATCCCTATTAGGCAGCAGCTACTCTTCCTGGGGTTTGTTATGGATCCCTATTAGGCAGCAGCTAGTCTTCCTGTGGTTTATTATGGATCCCTATTAGGCAGCAGCTAGTCTTCCTGGGGTTTATTATGGATCCCTATTAGGCAGCAGCTACTCTTCCTGGGGTTTATTATGGATCCCAATTAGGCAGCAGCTAGTCTTCCTGGGGTTTATTATGGATCCCTATTGGGCAGCAGCTAGTCTTCCTGGGGTTTATTATGGATCCCTATTAGGCAGCAGCTACTCTTCCTGGGGTTTGTTATGGATCCCTATTAGGCAGCAGCTACTCTTCCTGGGGTTTGTTATGGATCCCTATTAGGCAGCAGCTAGTCTTCCTGGGGTTTATTATGGATCCCTATTAGGCAGCAGCTAGTCTTCCTGGGGTTTATTATGGATCCCTATTAGGCAGCAGCTACTCTTCCTGGGGTTTATTATGGATCCCTATTAGACAGCAGCTAGTCTTCCTGGGGTTTGTTATGGATCCCTATTAGGCAGCAGCTACTCTTCCTGGGGTTTATTATGGATCCCTATTAGGCAGCAGCTAGTCTTCCTGGGGTTTGTTATGGATCCCTATTAGGCAGCAGCTACTCTTCCTGGGGTTTGTTATGGATCCCTATTAGGCAGCAGCTAGTCTTCCTGGGGTTTATTATGGATCCCTATTAGGCAGCAGCTACTCTTCCTGGGGTTTATTATGGATCCCTATTAGGCAGCAGCTAGTCTTCCTGGGGTTTATTATGGATCCCTATTAGGCAGCAGCTAGTCTTCCTGGGGTTTGTTATGGATCCCTATTAGGCAGCAGCTAGTCTTCCTGGGGTTTATTATGGATCCCTATTAGGCAGCAGCTAGTCTTCCTGGGGTTTGTTATGGATCCCTATTAGGCAGCAGCTAGTCTTCCTGGGGTTTGTTATGGATCCCTATTAGGCAGCAGCTACTCTTCCTGGGGTTTATTATGGATCCCTATTAGGCAGCAGCTACTCTTCCTGGGGTTTATTATGGATCCCTATTAGGCAGCAGCTACTCTTCCTGGGGTTTATTATGGATCCCTATTAGGCACCAGCTAATCTTCCTGCGGTTTATTATGGATCCCTATTAGGCAGCAGCTACACTTCCTGGGGTTTATTATGGATCCCTATTAGGCAGCAGCTACTCTTCCTGGGGTTTATTATGGATCCCTATTAGGCATCAGCTACTCTTCCTGGGGTTTATTAGGGATCCCTATTAGGCAGCAGCTAGTCTTCCTGGGGTTTATTATGGATCCCTATTAGGCAGCAGCTAGTCTTCCTGGGGTTTATTATGGATCCCTATTAGGCAGCAGCTACTCTACCTGGGGTTTGTTATGGATCCCTATTAGGCAGCAGCTAGTCTTCCTGGGGTTTATTATGGATCCCTATTAGGCAGCAGCTAGTCTTCCTGGGGTTTATTATGGATCCCTATTAGGCAGCAGCTACTCTTCCTGGGGTTTATTATGGATCCCTATTAGGCAGCAGCTACTCTTCCTGGGGTTTATTATGGATCCCTATTAGGCAGCAGCTAGTCTTCCTGGGGTTTGTTATGGATCCCTATTAGGCAGCAGCTACTCTTCCTGGGGTTTATTATGGATCCCTATTAGGCAGCAGCTAGTCTTCCTGGGGTTTGTTATGGATCCCTATTAGGCAGCAGCTACTCTTCCTGGGGTTTGTTATGGATCCCTATTAGGCAGCAGCTACTCTTCCTGGGGTTTGTTATGGATCCCTATTAGGCAGCAGCTACTCTTCCTGGGGTTTGTTATGGATCCCTATTAGGCAGCAGCTAGTCTTCCTGGGGTTTATTATGGATCCCTATTAGGCAGCAGCTAGTCTTCCTGGGGTTTATTATGGATCCCTATTAGGCAGCAGCTACTCTTCCTGGGGTTTATTATGGATCCCTATTAGGCAGCAGCTAGTCTTCCTGGGGTTTATTATGGATCCCTATTGGGCAGCAGCTAGTCTTCCTGGGGTTTATTATGGATCCCTATTAGGCAGCAGCTACTCTTCCTGGGGTTGTTATGGATCCCTATTAGGCAGCAGCTACTCTTCCTGGGGTTTGTTATGGATCCCTATTAGGCAGCAGCTAGTCTTCCTGGGGTTTATTATGGATCCCTATTAGGCAGCAGCTAGTCTTCCTGGGGTTTATTATGGATCCCTATTAGGCAGCAGCTACTCTTCCTGGGGTTTATTATGGATCCCTATTAGGCAGCAGCTAGTCTTCCTGGGGTTTGTTATGGATCCCTATTAGGCAGCAGCTACTCTTCCTGGGGTTTATTATGGATCCCTATTAGGCAGCAGCTAGTCTTCCTGGGGTTTGTTATGGATCCCTATTAGGCAGCAGCTAGTCTTCCTGGGGTTTGTTATGGATCCCTATTAGGCAGCAGCTAGTCTTCCTGGGGTTTATTATGGATCCCTATTAGGCAGCAGCTACTCTTCCTGGGGTTTGTTATGGATCCCTATTAGGCAGCAGCTAGTCTTCCTGGGGTTTGTTATGGATCCCTATTAGGCAGCAGCTACTCTTCCTGGGGTTTGTTATGGATCCCTATTAGGCAGCAGCTACTCTTCCTGGGGTTTGTTATGGATCCCTATTAGGCAGCAGCTAGTCTTCCTGGGGTTTATTATGGATCCCTATTAGGCAGCAGCTACTCTTCCTGGGGTTTATTATGGATCCCTATTAGGCAGCAGCTAGTCTTCCTGGGGTTTATTATGGATCCCTATTAGGCAGCAGCTAGTCTTCCTGGGGTTTATTATGGATCCCTATTAGGCAGCAGCTAGGCTTCCTGGGGTTTATTATGGATCCCTATTAGGCAGCAGCTACTCTTCCTGGGGTTTGTTATGGATCCCTATTAGGCAGCAGCTAGTCTTCCTGGGGTTTATTATGGATCCCTATTAGGCAGCAGCTAGTCTTCCTGGGGTTTATTATGGATCCCTATTAGGCAGCAGCTACTCTTCCTGGGGTTTATTATGGATCCCTATTAGGCAGCAGCTACTCTTCCTGGGGTTTATTATGGATCCCTATTAGGCAGCAGCTAGTCTTCCTGGCGTTTGTTATGGATCCCTATTAGGCAGCAGCTACTCTTCCTGGGGTTTATTATGGATCCCTATTAGGCAGCAGCTAGTCTTCCTGGGGTTTGTTATGGATCCCTATTAGGCAGCAGCTACTCTTCCTGGGGTTTGTTATGGATCCCTATTAGGCAGCAGCTAGTCTTCCTGGGGTTTATTATGGATCCCTATTAGGCAGCAGCTACTCTTCCTGGGGTTTATTATGGATCCCTATTAGGCAGCAGCTAGTCTTCCTGGGGTTTATTATGTATCCCTATTAGGCAGCAGCTAGTCTTCCTGGGGTTTGTTATGGATCCCTATTAGGCAGCAGCTAGTCTTCCTGGGGTTTATTATGGATCCCTATTAGGCAGCAGCTAGTCTTCCTGGGGTTTGTTATGGATCCCTATTAGGCAGCAGCTAGTCTTCCTGGGGTTTGTTATGGATCCCTATTAGGCAGCAGCTACTCTTCCTGGGGTTTATTATGGATCCCTATTAGGCAGCAGCTACTCTTCCTGGGGTTTATTATGGATCCCTATTAGGCAGCAGCTACTCTTCCTGGGGTTTATTATGGATCCCTATTAGGCACCAGTTAATCTTCCTGCGGTTTATTATGGATCCCTATTAGGCAGCAGCTACACTTCCTGGGGTTTATTATGGATCCCTATTAGGCAGCAGCTACTCTTCCTGGGGTTTATTATGGATCCCTATTAGGCATCAGCTACTCTTCCTGGGGTTTATTAGGGATCCCTATTAGGCAGCAGCTAGTCTTCCTGGGGTTTATTATGGATCCCTATTAGGCAGCAGCTAGTCTTCCTGGGGTTTATTATGGATCCCTATTAGGCAGCAGCTACTCTTCCTGGGGTTTGTTATGGATCCCTATTAGGCAGCAGCTAGTCTTCCTGGGGTTTATTATGGATCCCTATTAGGCAGCAGCTAGTCTTCCTGGGGTTTATTATGGATCCCTATTAGGCAGCAGCTACTCTTCCTGGGGTTTATTATGGATCCCTATTAGGCAGCAGCTACTCTTCCTGGGGTTTATTATGGATCCCTATTAGGCAGCAGCTAGTCTTCCTGGGGTTTGTTATGGATCCCTATTAGGCAGCAGCTACTCTTCCTGGGGTTTATTATGGATCCCTATTAGGCAGCAGCTAGTCTTCCTGGGGTTTGTTATGGATCCCTATTAGGCAGCAGCTACTCTTCCTGGGGTTTGTTATGGATCCCTATTAGGCAGCAGCTACTCTTCCTGGGGTTTGTAATGGATCCCTATTAGGCAGCAGCTACTCTTCCTGGGGTTTGTTATGGATCCCTATTAGGCAGCAGCTAGTCTTCCTGGGGTTTATTATGGATCCCTATTAGGCAGCAGCTAGTCTTCCTGGGGTTTATTATGGATCCCTATTAGGCAGCAGCTACTCTTCCTGGGGTTTATTATGGATCCCTATTAGGCAGCAGCTACTCTTCCTGGGGTTTATTATGGATCCCTATTAGGCAGCAGCTAGTCTTCCTGGGGTTTGTTATGGATCCCTATTAGGCAGCAGCTAGTCTTCCTGGGGTTTGTTATGGATCCCTATTAGGCAGCAGCTAGTCTTCCTGGGGTTTATTATGGATCCCTATTAGGCAGCAGCTACTCTTCCTGGGGTTTATTATGGATCCCTATTAGGCAGCAGCTAGTCTTCCTGGGGTTTATTATGGATCCCTATTAGGCAGCAGCTAGTCTTCCTGGGGTTTGTTATGGATCCCTATTAGGCAGCAGCTAGTCTTCCTGGGGTTTATTATGGATCCCTATTAGGCAGCAGCTAGTCTTCCTGGGGTTTGTTATGGATCCCTATTAGGCAGCAGCTAGTCTTCCTGGGGTTTGTTATGGATCCCTATTAGGCAGCAGCTACTCTTCCTGGGGTTTATTATGGATCCCTATTAGGCAGCAGCTACTCTTCCTGGGGTTTATTATGGATCCCTATTAGGCAGCAGCTACTCTTCCTGGGGTTTATTATGGATCCCTATTAGGCACCAGCTAATCTTCCTGCGGTTTATTATGGATCCCTATTAGGCAGCAGCTACACTTCCTGGGGTTTATTATGGATCCCTATTAGGCAGCAGCTAGTCTTCCTGGGCTTTATTATGGATCCCTATTAGGCAGCAGCTACTCTTCCTGGGGTTTATTATGGATCCCTATTAGGCATCAGCTACTCTTCCTGGGGTTTATTAGGGATCCCTATTAGGCAGCAGCTACTCTTCCTGGGGTTTATTATGGATCCCTATTAGGCAGCAGCTACTCTTCCTGGGTTTTATTATGGATCCCTATTAGGCACCAGCTAATCTTCCTGCGGTTTATTATGGATCCCTATTAGGCAGCAGCTACACTTCCTGGGGTTTATTATGGATCCCTATTAGGCAGCAGCTACACTTCCTGGGCTTTATTATGGATCCCTATTAGGCAGCAGCTACTCTTCCTGGGGTTTATTATGGATCCCTATTAGGCAGCAGCTACTCTTCCTGGGGTTTATTAGGGATCCCTATTAGGCAGCAGCTAGTCTTCCTGGGGTTTATTATGGATCCCTATTAGGCAGCAGCTACTCTTCCTGGGGTTTATTATGGATCCCTATTAGGCAGCAGCTACTCTTCCTGGGGTTTATTATGGATCCCTATTAGGCACCAGCTAATCTTCCTGCGGTTTATTATGGATCCCTATTAGGCAGCAGCTACACTTCCTGGGGTTTATTATGGATCCCTATTAGGCAGCAGCTACACTTCCTGGGCTTTATTATGGATCCCTATTAGGCAGCAGCTACTCTTCCTGGGGTTTATTATGGATCCCTATTAGGCAGCAGCTACTCTTCCTGGGGTTTGTTATGGATCCCTATTAGGCAGCAGCTACTCTTCCTGGGGTTTGTTATGGATCCCTATTAGGCAGCAGCTAGTCTTCCTGGGGTTTATTATGGATCCCTATTAGGCAGCAGCTAGTCTTCCTGGGGTTTATTATGGATCCCTATTAGGCAGCAGCTACTCTTCCTGGGGTTTATTATGGATCCCTATTAGGCAGCAGCTACACTTCCTGGGCTTTATTATGGATCCCTATTAGGCAGCAGCTACTCTTCCTGGGGTTTATTATGGATCCCTATTAGGCAGCAGCTACTCTTCCTGGGGTTTGTTAGGGATCCCTATTAGGCAGCAGCTAGTCTTCCTGGGGTTTATTATGGATCCCTATTAGGCAGCAGCTACTCTTCCTGGGGTTTATTATGGATCCCTATTAGGCAGCAGCTACTCTTCCTGGGGTTTATTATGGATCCCTATTAGGCACCAGCTAATCTTCCTGCGGTTTATTATGGATCCCTATTAGGCAGCAGCTACACTTCCTGGGGTTTATTTTGGATCCCTATTAGGCAGCAGCTACACTTCCTGGGCTTTATTATGGATCCCTATTAGGCAGCAGCTACTCTTCCTGGGGTTTATTATGGATCCCTATTAGGCAGCAGCTACTCTTCCTGGGGTTTGTTATGGATCCCTATTAGGCAGCAGATACTCTTCCTGGGGTTTGTTATGGATCCCTATTAGGCAGCAGCTAGTCTTCCTGGGGTTTATTATGGATCCCTATTAGGCAGCATCTAGTCTTCCTGGGGTTTATTATGGATCCCTATTAGGCAGCAGCTACTCTTCCTGGGGTTTATTATGGATCCCTATTAGGCAGCAGCTAGTCTTCCTGGGGTTTGTTATGGATCCCTATTAGGCAGCAGCTACTCTTCCTGGGGTTTATTATGGATCCCTATTAGGCAGCAGCTAGTCTTCCTGGGGTTTGTTATGGATCCCTATTAGGCAGCAGCTAGTCTTCCTGGGGTTTGTTATGGATCCCTATTAGGCAGCAGCTAGTCTTCCTGGGGTTTATTATGGATCCCTATTAGGTAGCAGCTACTCTTCCTGGGGTTTGTTATGGATCCCTATTAGGCAGCAGCTAGTCTTCCTGGGGTTTGTTATGGATCCCTATTAGGCAGCAGCTACTCTTCCTGGGGTTTGTTATGGATCCCTATTAGGCAGCAGCTACTCTTCCTGGGGTTTGTTATGGATCCCTATTAGGCAGCAGCTAGTCTTCCTGGGGTTTATTATGGATCCCTATTAGGCAGCAGCTACTCTTCCTGGGGTTTATTATGGATCCCTATTAGGCAGCAGCTAGTCTTCCTGGGGTTTATTATGGATCCCTATTAGGCAGCAGCTAGTCTTCCTGGGGTTTATTATGGATCCCTATTAGGCAGCAGCTAGGCTTCCTGGGGTTTATTATGGATCCCTATTAGGCAGCAGCTACTCTTCCTGGGGTTTGTTATGGATCCCTATTAGGCAGCAGCTAGTCTTCCTGGGGTTTATTATGGATCCCTATTAGGCAGCAGCTAGTCTTCCTGGGGTTTATTATGGATCCCTATTAGGCAGCAGCTACTCTTCCTGGGGTTTATTATGGATCCCTATTAGGCAGCAGCTACTCTTCCTGGGGTTTATTATGGATCCCTATTAGGCAGCAGCTAGTCTTCCTGGCGTTTGTTATGGATCCCTATTAGGCAGCAGCTACTCTTCCTGGGGTTTATTATGGATCCCTATTAGGCAGCAGCTAGTCTTCCTGGGGTTTGTTATGGATCCCTATTAGGCAGCAGCTACTCTTCCTGGGGTTTGTTATGGATCCCTATTAGGCAGCAGCTAGTCTTCCTGGGGTTTATTATGGATCCCTATTAGGCAGCAGCTACTCTTCCTGGGGTTTATTATGGATCCCTATTAGGCAGCAGCTAGTCTTCCTGGGGTTTATTATGGATCCCTATTAGGCAGCAGCTAGTCTTCCTGGGGTTTGTTATGGATCCCTATTAGGCAGCAGCTAGTCTTCCTGGGGTTTATTATGGATCCCTATTAGGCAGCAGCTAGTCTTCCTGGGGTTTGTTATGGATCCCTATTAGGCAGCAGCTAGTCTTCCTGGGGTTTGTTATGGATCCCTATTAGGCAGCAGCTACTCTTCCTGGGGTTTATTATGGATCCCTATTAGGCAGCAGCTACACTTCCTGGGGTTTATTATGGATCCCTATTAGGCAGCAGCTACTCTTCCTGGGGTTTATTATGGATCCCTATTAGGCATCAGCTACTCTTCCTGGGGTTTATTAGGGATCCCTATTAGGCAGCAGCTAGTCTTCCTGGGGTTTATTATGGATCCCTATTAGGCAGCAGCTAGTCTTCCTGGGGTTTATTATGGATCCCTATTAGGCAGCAGCTACTCTTCCTGGGGTTTGTTATGGATCCCTATTAGGCAGCAGCTAGTCTTCCTGGGGTTTATTATGGATCCCTATTAGGCAGCAGCTAGTCTTCCTGGGGTTTATTATGGATCCCTATTAGGCAGCAGCTACTCTTCCTGGGGTTTATTATGGATCCCTATTAGGCAGCAGCTACTCTTCCTGGGGTTTATTATGGATCCCTATTAGGCAGCAGCTAGTCTTCCTGGGGTTTGTTATGGATCCCTATTAGGCAGCAGCTACTCTTCCTGGGGTTTATTATGGATCCCTATTAGGCAGCAGCTAGTCTTCCTGGGGTTTGTTATGGATCCCTATTAGGCAGCAGCTACTCTTCCTGGGGTTTGTTGTGGATCCCTATTAGGCAGCAGCTACTCTTCCTGGGGTTTGTAATGGATCCCTATTAGGCAGCAGCTACTCTTCCTGGGGTTTGTTATGGATCCCTATTAGGCAGCAGCTAGTCTTCCTGGGGTTTATTATGGATCCCTATTAGGCAGCAGCTAGTCTTCCTGGGGTTTATTATGGATCCCTATTAGGCAGCAGCTACTCTTCCTGGGGTTTATTATGGATCCCTATTAGGCAGCAGCTAGTCTTCCTGGGGTTTATTATGGATCCCTATTAGGCAGCAGCTAGTCTTCCTGGGGTTTATTATGGATCCCTATTAGGCAGCAGCTACTCTTCCTGGGGTTTGTTATGGATCCCTATTAGGCAGCAGCTAGTCTTCCTGGGGTTTATTATGGATCCCTATTAGGCAGCAGCTAGTCTTCCTGGGGTTTATTATGGATCCCTATTAGGCAGCAGCTACTCTTCCTGGGGTTTATTATGGATCCCTATTAGGCAGCAGCTAGTCTTCCTGGGGTTTGTTATGGATCCCTATTAGGCAGCAGCTACTCTTCCTGGGGTTTATTATGGATCCCTATTAGGCAGCAGCTAGTCTTCCTGGGGTTTGTTATGGATCCCTATTAGGCAGCAGCTAGTCTTCCTGGGGTTTGTTATGGATCCCTATTAGGCAGCAGCTAGTCTTCCTGGGGTTTATTATGGATCCCTATTAGGCAGCAGCTACTCTTCCTGGGGTTTATTATGGATCCCTATTAGGCAGCAGCTAGTCTTCCTGGGGTTTATTATGGATCCCTATTAGGCAGCAGCTAGTCTTCCTGGGGTTTGTTATGGATCCCTATTAGGCAGCAGCTAGTCTTCCTGGGGTTTATTATGTATCCCTATTAGGCAGCAGCTAGTCTTCCTGGGGTTTGTTATGGATCCCTATTAGGCAGCAGCTAGTCTTCCTGGGGTTTGTTATGGATCCCTATTAGGCAGCAGCTACTCTTCCTGGGGTTTATTATGGATCCCTATTAGGCAGCAGCTACTCTTCCTGGGGTTTATTATGGATCCCTATTAGGCAGCAGCTACTCTTCCTGGGGTTTATTATGGATCCCTATTAGGCACCAGCTAATCTTCCTGCGGTTTATTATGGATCCCTATTAGGCAGCAGCTACACTTCCTGGGGTTTATTATGGATCCCTATTAGGCAGCAGCTACACTTCCTGGGCTTTATTATGGATCCCTATTAGGCAGCAGCTACTCTTCCTGGGGTTTATTATGGATCCCTATTAGGCATCAGCTACTCTTCCTGGGGTTTATTAGGGATCCCTATTAGGCAGCAGCTACTCTTCCTGGGGTTTATTATGGATCCCTATTAGGCAGCAGCTACTCTTCCTGGGTTTTATTATGCATCCCTATTAGGCACCAGCTAATCTTCCTGCGGTTTATTATGGATCCCTATTAGGCAGCAGCTACACTTCCTGGGGTTTATTATGGATCCCTATTAGGCAGCAGCTACACTTCCTGGGCTTTATTATGGATCCCTATTAGGCAGCAGCTACTCTTCCTGGGGTTTATTATGGATCCCTATTAGGCAGCAGCTACTCTTCCTGGGGTTTATTAGGGATCCCTATTAGGCAGCAGCTAGTCTTCCTGGGGTTTATTATGGATCCCTATTAGGCAGCAGCTACTCTTCCTGGGGTTTATTATGGATCCCTATTAGGCAGCAGCTACTCTTCCTGGGGTTTATTATGGATCCCTATTAGGCACCAGCTAATCTTCCTGCGGTTTATTATGGATCCCTATTAGGCAGCAGCTACACTTCCTGGGGTTTATTATGGATCCCTATTAGGCAGCAGCTACACTTCCTGGGCTTTATTATGGATCCCTATTAGGCAGCAGCTACTCTTCCTGGGGTTTATTATGGATCCCTATTAGGCAGCAGCTACTCTTCCTGGGGTTTATTAGGGATCCCTATTAGGCAGCAGCTAGTCTTCCTGGGGTCCGTCAAAAATAAAGGCAGTTGAGGCACATATAGTTCCTTAGTTAGAGCCAACAGTTTAGAAATGAAAATCTACTATGGTATGGACTGGTAAACAGCTCTTTCTACCCTGCAACATAAAACATACCACCTACACCGAACTGACACTTGAGCTGCTAATTGTATACACTACGTGTCTAACGTGTAGGGTGTAAATTAAGCTAAAATGTTTCATTTTCAAACACTGAAAAACACAGGGAATTATTTTTGATCTAAATCCATAGACTCTTAGCTACTAATCAACCAAAGCTTGTTTGATGATCAAATTATCAAGAATAAAAGCTAAGTTACTTTCAATAATAAGACCGATGTCTGCACTTCTATCGCTACGTGCAGATCTGAGGGAGATAGAAACCACAGTAGCTATGGACTTTTAACCAAGTCATCTATCAAACTTGGCTTTCATTCCCCTTCCAAAGAC
The DNA here is from genome assembly GCF_002021735.2 of Oncorhynchus kisutch. Lineage (NCBI taxonomy): Eukaryota > Metazoa > Chordata > Actinopteri > Salmoniformes > Salmonidae > Oncorhynchus > Oncorhynchus kisutch. The sequence continues at coordinate 85,057,878 of NC_034184.2, forward strand.
AATCTTTGATGATATCACCACCAAAAAGAGAGTCCCTCAAGGTAAATTAGTAGCAAATCAAGAGCCTTTCAAGTGGTGAATGAAAGTTTTTGAGCCAAGCCAGAATTCCCCATAAACAAAACATCAGAGTATTGAGTCCCAAATGGCATGCCCTTCTCTTAATCAAAAGTAGGGCACTACAAAGGGAATAAGGTGCCATTTGGGATGCACATGGCAGAGGAAAGAGTGATAAAAGTACGTACTGCCCCACATGAAAACACACTGGAGTTTTCCTCTACAGAGTCAGTGGAACACAAGGCAATGGTTAACCTCAGTAGACATTACGTTCCTAGATTAACAATGTTGACCTGATCGTATATGTTGGTATTTAAACATAACGGGGAGAATATGTTTTAAACCAAAACACATCGGTTTCCTCTGAGGGGAAATAAACATATCAAACTAGACAGACTAGAATTTTTACAGAAAAGCATTAGAAAAGACTCATAATTCGGTTACTGTTCATGAGGTTGACGTTAGTGACGCTTCATCAGACTGACAGACAGACAGACACAACTGACTGACAGACAGACAGAGGTTGACGTTAGTGACGCTTCATCAGACTGAGTAATCAGTGTGTTTTAGTTCAATTGTATTCACATACTGTACACAGACAGACAGACAGACAGACAGACAGACAGACAGACAGACAGACAGACAGACAGACAGACAGACAGACAGACAGACAGACAGACAGACAGACAGACAGACAGACAGACAGACAGACAGACAGACAGACAGACAGACAGACAGACAGACAGACAGACAGACAGACTGACTGACAGAGAGACAGACAGACAGACAGACAGAACTGACTGACTAACTCACTGACTGACAGATACACACATGCTACAAACCCCTCTCCCAATACACACACATATGAGGGCTGAAACACGCCTGGGAAGGTCTATGAGGGCTGAAACAGGCCTGGGAAGGTCTATGGGGGCTGAAACAGGCCTGGGAAGGTCTATGAGGGCTGAAACAGGCCTGGGAAGGTCTATGAGGGCTGAAACAGGCCTGGGAAGGTCTATGAGGGCTGAAACAGGCCTGGGAAGGTCTATGAGGGCTGAAACAGGCCTGGGAAGGTCTATGAGGGCTGCAACAGGCCTGGAAAGGTCTATGAGGGCTGAAACACACCTGGAAGGAGCTCTCCCCTACTCTCCCCTGCTCTCCCCTACTCTCCCCTGCTCTCCCCTACTCTCCCCTGCTCTCCCCTGCTCTCCCTTACTCTCCCCTGCTCTCCCCTGCTCTCCCCTACTCTCCCCT
>NC_034184.2:85059282-85081782 GCF_002021735.2 Oncorhynchus kisutch
TGCTCCACTATGCCCCATTCTGCTCCATTTGGCCCCACTCTGCTCCATTCTGCTCCACTCTGCTCCATTCTGCTCCAGTCTGCTTCATTCTGCTCCATTCTGCTCCATTCTGCTCCATTCTGCTCCGCTCTGCTCAGCTCTGCTCCACTCTGCTCCATTCTGCTCCACTCTGCTCCACTCTGCTCCATTCTGCTCAACTCTGCTCCATTCTGCTCCACTCTGCTCATTTCTGCTCATTTCTGCTCCATTATGCTCCACTCTGCTCCATTCGGCCCCATTCTGCTCCATTCTGCTCCATTCTGCTCCACTCTGCTCCATTCTAATCCACTCTGGCTCCCATTCTGCTCCATTCTGCACCATTCTGCTCCGCTCTGCTTCAGCTCTGCTCCACTTGCTCCATTCTTGCTCCACTCTGCTCCACTCTGCTCCATTCTGCTCAACTCTGCTCCATTCTGCTCCACTCTGCAAATTTCTGCTCCATTCTGCTCCACTATGCTCCATTCGGCCCCACTCTGCTCCATTCTGCTCCACTCTGCTCCATTCTGCTCCATTCGGCCCCACTCTGCTCCACTCTGCTCCATTCTGCTCCACTCTGCTCCATTCTGCTCCATTCTGCTCCATTTGGCCCCACTCTGCTCCACTCTGCTCCATTCTGCTCCATTCTGCTCCACTCTGCTCAATGACAAAATACAGTTCTGAGGGCAAGCACTGCTGGGAGGCAGTGACTTGTGTCAGTGATAGAAGCTATTGCTGTTCACCCAGTACTTCTAGTGCTGTTCACCCAGTACTTCTAGTGCTGTTCACCCAGTACTTCCTTAGTGTTGTTTCACCCAGTACTTCTAGTGCTGTTCACCTAGTACTTCTAGTGTTGTTAACCCAATACTTCTAGTGTCCCTTCCATTCCCTTCACCTTCCATTCCCCTTCCATTCCCTCCCCTTCCTTCCCTTCCCTTCCCTTCCCTTCCCATTCCTTCCCTTCCCTTCCCTTCCCTTCCCTTCCCTTCCTTCCCTTCCCTCCCTTCCCTTCCCTTCCCTTCCTTCCTTCCATTCCATTCCCTTCCCTTCCATTCCTTCCCTTCCATTCCATTCCTTCCCTTCCCCTCCCCTCCCTTCCCTTCCCTTCCCTTCCATTCCTTCCATTCCCTTCCATTCCATTCCCTTCCATTCCATTCCCCTCCTTTCCATTTCCCTTCCATTCCCTTCACCTTCCCATTCCTTCCCTTCCATTCCCTCCCCTTCCCTTCCATTCCCTTCCATTCCATTCCTTCCCTTCCCTTCCCTTCCCTTCCCTTCCCTTCCCTTCCCTTCCCTTCCCTTCCCTTCCCTTCCCTTCCATTCCCTCCCCTTCCCTTCCCTTCCCTTCCCTTCCCTTCCCTTCCCTTCCCTTCCCTTCCCTTCCTCCCTTCCCTCCCCTTCCCTTCCCTTCCCTTCCCTTCCCTTCCCTCCCCTTCCCTTCCCTTCCATTCCCCCCTTCCCTTCCCTTCCATTCCCTTCCCTTCCCTTCCCTTCCCTTCCCTTCCCTTCCCTCCCTCCCTCCCTCCTCTCCCTCCCTCCCTCCCTCCCTCCCTCCCTCCCTCCCTCCCTCCCTCCCTCCTCCCTCCCTCCCTCCCTTCCCTTCCCTTCCCTTCCCTTCCCTCCCCTCCCCTCCCCTCCCCTCCCCTCCCCTCCCTCCCTCCCTCCCTCCCTCCCTCCCCTTCCCTTCCCTTCCCTTCCATTCCCTTCCCTTCCCACCCCTTCCCTTCCCTCCCCTTCCCTTCCATTCCCTTCCCTTCCATTCCCTTCCCTTCCCTTCCCTTCCCGCCATCGGACACCAGTTTTCAGGTCATTTTAGGTTATACTTAACAGCTGGCATTCTCTCTCTCTCTCTCTCTCTCTCTCTCTCTCTCTCTCTCTCTCTCTCTCTCTCTCTCTCTCTCTCTCTCTCTCTTTCTCTCTCTTTCTCTCTCTCTCTCTCTCTCTTTCTCTCTCTCTCAATTCAAGGGGCTTTATTGGCATGGGAAACATGTGTTATTAACATTGCCAAAGCAAGTGAGGTAGATAATATACAAAATGAAATAAACAATAAAAATGAACAGTAAACATTACACATACAGAAGTTTCAAAACAATAAAGACATTACAAATGTCATATTATATATATATACAGTGTTCTAACAATGTACAAATGGTAAAGGACACAAGATAAAATAAATAAGCATAAATATGGGTTGTATTTACAATGGTGTTTGTTCTTCACTGGTTGCCCTTTTCTCGTGGCAACAGGTCACAAATCTTGCTGCTGTGATGGCACACTGTGGAATTTCACCCAGTAGATATGGGACTTTATCAAAATTGGATTTGTTTTCGATTTCTTTGTGGATCTGTGTAATCTGAGGGAGATATGTTTCTCTAATATGGTCATACATTGGGCAGAAGGTTAGGACGTGCAGCTCAGTTTCTCAGTGTCTTCTCTTGAGAGCCATGTCTGCCTACGGCGGCCTTTCTCAATAGCAAGGCTATGCTCACTGAGTCTGTACATAGTCAAAGCTTTCCTTAATTTTGGTTCAGTCACGGTGGTCAGGTATTCTGCCGCTGTGTACTCTCTGTGTAGGGCCAAAAAGCATTCTAGTTTGCTCTGTTTTTTTGTTAATTCTTTCCAATGTGTCAAGTAATTATCTTTTTGTTTTCTCATGATTTGGTTGGGTCTAATTGTGCTGTTGTCCTGGGGCTCTGTAGGGTGTGTTTTTGTTTGTGAACAGAGCCCCAGGACCAGCTTTCTTAGGGGACTCTTCTCCAGGTTCATCTCTCTGTAGGTGATGGCTTTGTTGTGGAAGGTTTGGGAATCGCTTCCTTTTAAGTGGGTATAGAATTTAACGTCTCTTTTCTGGATTTTGATAATTAGTGGGTAATGGCCTAATTCTGCTCTGCATGCATTATTTGGTGTTCTACGTTGTACACAGAGGATATTTTTGCAGAATTCTGCGTGCAGAGTCTCAATATGGTGTTTGTCCCATTTTGTGAAGTCTTGGTTGGTGAGCGGACCCCAGACCTCACAACCATAAAGGGCAATGGGCTCTATGACTGATTCAAGTATTTTTAGCCAAATCCTAATTGGTATGTTGAAATTTATGTTCCTTTTGATGGCATAGAATGCCCTTCTTGCCTTGTCTCTCAGATCGTTCACAGCTTTGTGGAAGTTACCTGTGGCGCTGATGTTTAGGCCAAGGCATGTATAGTTTTTTGTGAGCTCTAGGGCAACAGTGTCTAAATGGAATCTGTCTCTCTCTCTCTCTCTCCCCCCCCCCCCCCCCCCCCCCCCCCCCCCCCTCTCTCTCTCTCTCTCTCTCTCTCTCTCTCTCTCTGTCTCTGTCTCTGTCTCTGTCTCTCTCTCTCTCTCTCTCGCTCTCTCTCGCTCTCTCTCTCGCTCTCTCTCTCGCTCTCTCTCTGAGGGAGACACTTATCTGGGTAGGAAATGCCAATCATTTTTATAGGACAGGGTGCAGATGCTGAGCCTCACAATTTCCCATAGTCACGGAGGAGAGTATGAACTATTAGGGAAGCGTTAGGTGCCTCCAATCATACTGGCGTCACATACAGGGACTCCAGGTTTGACAGACAAGAAGGTCCAAAATAACCTGTTGATCACAGTTTAGGGCTGCAGTTCAAATAGCACCCTATTTCCAATATAGTGCATCAATTTTGACCTGGATCCATAAGGCTCTGGCCTAAAGTCATACACTATAAAGGGAATATGGTGCCATTTGGGACACGTCCTAAGACTATGCATGAGGAGTTTTGATAATGTATGCCTGCCTGCATCTCTGCCTGCCTGGATATCTGCCTCTCTGCCTGCCTGCCTCTCTGCTGGCTGCCTGCCTAGATATCTGCCTCTCTGCCTGCCTGCATCTCTGCCTGCCTGGATATCTGCCTCTCTGCCTGCCTGCCTCTCTGCCTCTCTGCCTGCCTGTATATCTGCCTCTCTGCCTGCCTGTATATCTGCCTCTCTGCCTCTCTGCCTGCCTGCCTCTCTGCCTGTCTGCCTGCATCTCTGCCTGCCTGGATATCTGCCTCTCTGCCTGCCTGCCTCTCTGCCTCTCTGCCTGCCTGTATATCTGCCTCTCTGCCTGCCTGCCTCTCTGCTGGCTGCCTGCCTCTCTGCCTGTCTGCCTGCCTCTCTGCCTGTCTGCCTGCCTCTCTGCCTGCCTGCTGTCTGCCTGATTACTGGGGGCTTCTGCATTTGTGTCTGGGACTTGTCAGGATAGTAATTATAAATCAGGTAGACAAGGTTTCATATTTTCTTTTCTTTTCAGGGGTGGCAATGAATGAAGGGACGAGGAGAAGTACTGTGGAAGTAATTGAAGGTGAAAATGTGATCTGAAAAGGTAAAAAGTGATCTGATTTAATGGGGCAGTTACACACATCTCTGAGCTCACATGCTCAATATTCCACTGTTGAAAAACACAATCACAAAATGCACAGTGACACCGTCAGCGGTCAGTCAGATTATTGCTGCAGACTGAGAAGACAGACGCTGTTGTCCAAGCAGCTAGCTACCTATAATACATCTCTTGAAACGACACTAATATTTACAGTGATAGCAGTTTGATAATAACAAAAAAATAAATAATTGCAGAGCAATTTCGCCACTGGTGTTCATGGTTCTTCTTGGCTTACTAGCTAGCTAGCTAGCGAGCTATAAACGACACTTGGGCTAGCTAATGTTTACTAGCTAGCTAGCGAGCTATAAACCACACTTGGGCTAGCTAATGTTTACTAGCTAGCTAGCTAGCGAGCTATAAACCACACTTGGGCTAGCTAATGTTTACTAGCTAGCTAGCTAGCGCGCTATAAACCACACTTGGGCTAGCTAATGTTTACTAGCTAGGCACCCAGCTACCTAAACTTGTATTCACAGTAGCTACATTTTGCATATAGTGTCTAGCTAGATGGCATCATTTGATTAGAAATACCATAGCAAGCTGAATTATTTTAATCTGGTAGCTAGCTACAAGTTGGTTAGCTAGTTAGACTAGCTGGTTATAGCATCAATAGTCTTTCTAGCTAGACCTCTTCTACTTTCTGCTAGGTTCATGAGCTAGCTATCTAGCTATCTAGCTAGCTAGCTAACATTCAGCGTACATGCGTTGTGTCATCCAACATTGTAGCTAGCTAGTTAGCTATTTAGTATTAACTGTTTGAATGGCATCCTTATCACCATTGACTGGGAATTCACTGCTTGGCTTTAGCTAACTAACTAACGTAAACTCACATAAACTCGTACATCGCCTTGGTCGGGTCTTTTAAAAAATGGCAGGTGGGGAAGCGACACTAATGCATGATAGTGAGAAGGAGCGATGTTGTGTGGAAAAATGTAAATAAAACGCTATAAAGAGTTTTTAATGTGTGATTACATGCCTATTGGAAGGTTTGTATAAAGAGTTTATATAATGTGTGATTACATGCCTATTGGAAGGTTTGTGTCGAATTTGAATCAGGTTTTTAGGGCGGTGCTAAAGTGATCTTAGAAGTAAACAGCGGCTTTGAGAATGATGATCGCATGCAATGATGACACAAAAAAATGACTCGGTATCCCCCCCTTACCCCCATCACTGTCCATTTCTAGTGTTTAAAGGATGAGAGAAGTGCTACACCTGGTGGAGAGAGATTGTAAGACAGATATAGTTGCTGTATGTGTGCTGTACGTTACGTGACATGTCAAGATGTAACGGAGGGTCGTTTTTTTTTCAACTTTTCTCCAATACTATAGAGCCATTACCATGTCGATCAACGCATGAATAGAAACCTAGTTCACACCCCCGATTTCGACGTCAACACAGTCGCTACAGTCCCATTAGTTTTCTTTGTAGCCTCATTTGAATGTTGCGGTTGCGCACATTTGTACGGAATGGGGTGAGTTTATGTTAGTCCATTGACCGTTAGTATTTTATCCTTCAATCAGTCACTTTAACTCTTTTTTGCATTTAAATTCCAATCACTCTTTTTAAATTCTAATCACTCTTTTTAAATTCTAATCACTCTTTTTAAATTCTAATCACTCTTTTTAAATTCCAATCACTCTTTTTAAATTCCAATCACTCTTTTTAAATTCCAATCACTCTTTTTATTTTCCAATCACTCTTTTTAAATTCCAATCACTCTTTTTAAATTCTAATCACTCTTTTTAAATTCTAATCACTCTTTTTAAATTCTAATCACTCTTTTTAAATTCCAATCACTCTTTTTAAATTCCAATCACTTATTTTCTTAAAATTTGATTTGATTTCTTATCTCGCTATATTACTACATTTTTTTGTGCAGTGTTAAGAAATAATTTCACTATTACTGTTTTACACTGGAGCCTGTGCTTGTGACAATACATTATCTGCATATGAGTGATGACTATGGACACGTTTATTCCCCAGATATATACGAGTGTGTTCTCTCACACACCATGTCAGCATCATTTTGTTTAATTTCTGATATAGAAAAAGCATGTCTTTAGTTTATGTTGTTTGCAGTTTTGCCGTGGTTGTTTGCTATTTGACCTTAAATAATATCCCCTTTGCGTTCTATTACCAGAATATTACACCAAATGTTCACCAAAAAGTTTTAAAAAATGACAGTCAAAATGTAGCGATAGAGAAAATACTATTGAGGATTATTTAATGAAGCCTAACTGAGCGTTATTATTAAGCTGTATAATCATCATGGAGACCTTTGCCGGTCACATGAAGGCAATTCTTGAGTGAATGGATGCATTGCTTATAGACGAACATCTAAGCTGCTGAACACAAATAACGTCTTTCTTAGAGACAAACTCAGTTTGAACAAAGATCTGAGCTGTTGTTTAAAGCACAGAGCTTTTTTTATTTCTTAGAGACAAACTCAAAGTAGTTTTAACGAACACCAGAAATATAGAGATCTAAAATCTCTTTCTTAGATACAAATTCAGAGTTGTAACAGACATCGGAGCTGTACAGCGTCCTTTAAAGTGTATAAAGTTTGTGTCCCTCTCATAATGTGTTGGGCACAGCGGTGGCCTTATTCAAAAGGTGACTTCCTCTGTGAGGAAATGGAATTCGCAATGTTGCCTCCGAGCTACACTCTCCCTTTGTACTGGTAAGAAAATATATCTGTGTACCAAATGGCACCCTATTCCCTATATAGTTCCCTACTTTCGACCAGGGCCCATAGTGCTCTGGTCAAAAGTCGTGCATTACATAGGATATAGGTTGTCATTTGGGATGCATTCAAAATATGCCTCATCTGGAATAAAAACCCTTCTAAAAGTGATTTACAACCAATGAAGGGGAATCAACAAAGATTCGTTGTGTTATTATGCATATTTCCCTTCTTATACATCACGTTGTATTGGTTATTGGTGGTAATCTTTTCAGTAAAGCATATCTGAATTAAAGAGGACATTCGGTAACTTTTGGATAGTTCAAATTGATAAAGCATGCTTCTTCAATGTGTTTCTACCAATACATTTTGTCATTCTCAGCCTTAATGATGTTTTTTGAAAAGTGTCTGACTGTGCCTTGGCCTAAACCATTCAGTAGACATGATAGAACAGGACCAACAGGCATTCAGTAGACATGATAGAACAGGACCAACAAGCATTCAGTAGACATGACAGAACAGGACCAACAGGACCAACAGACATTCAGTAGACATGATAGAACAGGACAAACAGGCATTCAGTAGACATGATAGAACAGGACCAACAGGACCAACAGACATTCAGTAGACATGATAGAACAGGACCAACAAGCATTCAGTAGACATGACAGAACAGGACCAACAGACATTCAGTAGACATTATAGAACAGGACCAACAAGCATTCAGTAGACATGATAGAACAGGACCAACAGGACCAACAGACATTCAGTAGACATGATAGAACAGGACCAACAGACATTCAGTAGACATGATAGAACAGGACCAACAGACATTCAGTAGACATGATAGAACAGGACCAACAGACATTCAGTAGACATGATAGAACAGGACCAACAGACATTCAGTAGACATGATAGAACAGGACCAACAGACATTCAGTAGACATGATAGAACAGGACCAACATACATTCAGTAGACATGATAGAACAGGACCAACAGACATTCAGTAGACATGACAGAACAGGACCAACAGGCATTCAGTAGACATGATAGAACAGGACCAACAGACATGTGATGGATATTTCTGCATCTATCACTTCACTTCTGAAACCAGCTGATGTCCTGTCTCATGTTACTGGTTTTGGATTAGAGATGCTTAATGTGAGTCTGGAAGGAGAGTTTACAGTCCAACCAGAAACGTAGGTATTTGTAGTTGTCCACATATTCTAAGTCAGAATCGTCCAGAGTAGTGATGCTAGTCGGGCGGGACGGTGCTGGCAGCAATTGGTTGAAGTGCATGCATTTAGTTTTACTAGCATTTAAAAGCAGTTGGAGGCCATGGAAGGAGTGTTGTATGGCATTGAAGATCGTTTGGCGGTTTGTTAGCACAGTGTCCAAAGAAGGGCCAGATGTGTACAGAATGGTGTCGTCTGTGGATCAGAGAATCACCAACAGCAAGAGCGACATCATTAATATATACAGAGAAAGCAGTCTGCCCAAGATTTGAACCATGTGGCACCCCCATAGAGACTGCCAGAGGTCCGGACAACAGGCCCTCCGAATTGACACACTGAACTCTATTTGAGAATTAGCTGGTGAAGCAGGCGAGGCAGTCATTCAATAGCCAAGACTATTGAGTCTGTTGATTGACAAAGTCGAAAGCCTTGGCCAGGTTGATGAAGACAGTACTGTCTTTTATCGATGGGGGTTTTGATATCGTTTAGGACCTTGAGCATGGCTGAGGTGCACCCATGACCAGCTCGGAAACCAGATTGCATCGTGGAGAAGGTATGATGGGATTCGAAATGGTCGGTGATCTGTTTGTTAACTTGGCTTTCAAAGAGATTTTAGAAAGGCATGGAAGGATGGATATAGGTATATAACAGTTTGGGTCTACAGTGTCTCACCCTTTGAAGAGGGGGATGACTGTGGCAGCTTTCCAGTCTTTGGGAATCTCAGACGATACGAAAGAGAGTTTGAACAGGCTATTAATAGGGGTAATAACAATTTCGGCAGAAACTTTTAGAAAGAAAGGGTCCAGATTGTCTAGCCCAGCTGATTTGTAGGGGGGGGGCAAGTTGCTGCAGGGGGTGCTGAGATGTTGGCCAGGGTAGGGGTATCCAGGTGGAAAGCATGGCCAGCCATAGTAAAATGCTAATTGAAATGATGAATTACCGTATATTTATCTGTGGTGACAGTGTTTCCTATCCCTAGTGCAGTGGGCAGCTGGGAGGAGGAGCTCTTTTTCTCCATGGACTTTACAGTGTCCCAAAACCTTTTCGAATTAGTTCTACAGGATGCAAATTTCTGTTTGAATAAGCTAGCCTTAGCTTTCCTAACTGTCTGAGTATATTGGTTCCTGACTTCCCTGAAGTCATATCGGGGGGGGCTATTCGATGCTAAAGCAGAACACCAAAGGATGTTATTGTGCTGGTCAAGGGCAGTCAAGTCAGGAGTGAACCAAGGGCTACATCTGTTCTTAGTTCTTAATTGTTTGATTGGGGCATGCTTATTTAAGATGGTGAGGAAAGCACTTTTAAAGAGCAACCAGGCTCCTCTACTGGTGGGATGAGGTCCATATCCAGCCAGGATACCTGGGTCAGGTCGATTAGAAAGGCCTGCTCCCTGAAGTGTTTTAGGGACCATTTGACAGTGATGAGGGGTGGTTGTTTGACCGTGGACCCATTACTCACGCAAGCAGTGATTGCTGAGATCCTGGTTGAAGACAGCAGACATGTATTTAGAGGGCAAATTGGTCTAGATGATATCTAAGAGGGTGACCATGGTAACGCATTTAGGGTTGTACCTGGTAGTTTCCTTGATAATGTGTGTGAGATTGAGGGCATCTAACTTAGATTGTAGGACTGCTGGGGTGTTAATGTATGCATGTTCTAGTTTAGGTCACCTAACAGTACGAACTCTGAAGATAGATGGGGGGCAATCAATTAACATATGGTGTCCAGGGCACAAATGGGGGCTGAAGGGGGTGTATAAGAAGCTTCAATGGTGAGAGACTTGTTTCTGGAAAGGTGGATTTTTAAATGTAGTAGCTTGAATTGTTTGGACACAGACCTGGGTAGTATGACAGAACTCTGCAGGATACCTCTGCAGTAGATTGCAACTCTGCCCCCTTTGGCAGTTCTATCTTGTCGGAAAATGTTATAGTTAGGGATGGACATTTCAGGATTTTTGGTGGCCTTTCCTAAGCCAGGATTCAGACACGGCTAAGACATCCGGTTTGGCGGAGTGTGCTAAAGCGGTGAATAAAACAAACTTAGGGAGGAGGGTTCTAATGTTAACATACATGAAACCAAGGCTTTTACAGTTACCGAAGTCAACAAATGAGAGTGCCTGGGAAATGGGAGTGGTGCTGGGGCCCGCAGGGCCTGGGTTAACCTCTACATCACCAGAGGAACAGAGGAGGAGTAGGATAAGGGTACGGCTGAAAGGCTATAAGAACCGGTCGTCTAGTGCGTTCGGAATAGAGAGTAAAAGGAGCAGATTTCTGGGCGCGGGAGAATATATTCAAGGTATAATGTACAGTTAATGGTATGGTAGGATGTGAGTACAGTGGAGGTAAACATACGCATTAAGTGACGATGAGAGAGGTTTTGTCTTCAGAGGCACCCTTTAAGCCAGGTGAGGTCACCGCATGTGTGTGGGGGGGTGGAAAAATAGGGATAGGTAAGGCATATTGAGCAGGGCTGGAGGCTCTACAGTGAAAAAAGACAATAATCACTAACCAAAATAGCAATATACAAGGCATATTGACATTAGGGAGAGGCATGTGTAGCTGAGTGATCATAGGGTCCAGGCAGTAGCTAGGCGAACTGGAGACACAGCGATTCAGATAGCTAGCAGGCCGGGGTTAGCAGGCTAGCAGATAGGCCTCCGGGGGACGTCGCAACGGAAGAGCCTGTTGAAACCCCCTCGGAAGGCTAAGTCGGCAGACCAGTCGTGATGGATCAGCAGGGCTCTGTGTCGGCAATTAAAGGGTCCAGGCCAATTTGCAAAATAGGTATTGTAGCCCAAGAATTGGCTGATGGACCTCTTCGGCTAGCCGGAAGATTTGCCTAGCTCGAAGCTAGCGACAGGCTAACTGGTGCTTGCTTCAGGACAGAGACGTTTGCCAGGAGTAGCCACTCAGATAGCAGCTGCAATGATCTGGTGTAAAGTTTCAGCGCTTGCGGGAAGGTGTGGTAGAGAAAAAGCAGTCCGATATGCTCTGGGTTGATATCGCGCTGTGCAGACAGGCAGGAATTGACCAGGCTGAGGCTGGCTGATGTCCGAGTTAACGGTGATGATCACTAGCAGTGGATAACTGGCTAGTAGCTATTAGCTAGATAGCTGGCTAGCTTTGGAAGGGGGTTTCCGTTCAAGAGAGTAAAAAATAGCAGATCCGTACCACATTGGGTGAGGCGGGTTGCAGGAGAGTGTTCAGTCCCTAGATGGAAATTGAGATTTTAAAAAATTACACAAATTATATACGAAATATATACGAAGAAAACAAAATATATACATGGGATTGGACAGGTCAAGACAAAACAGACGTCCGACTGCTACGCCATCTTGGAAGGTGAATGAGAGTCCTGCACACAGATGAAGGCTTCTGTCTCGTCAAAACGTTGTTTATGTGTAGAAATAAAGCTCTTGAAGTATTACAGTAATGCAGCTCCAGGATGATCCAGGATCGGCCTCCTTTTCTTCAATGATGATGTCAGGTCTTCTTATCTACAGATCAGGAAGTATTACAGTCCTATCTACCAAGACGGTATTGTTATCACTGCCAAATGCCTTGGGGGAGCTCTCTCTCTCTCTCTGTACTCCTGAACCCTGTACATGACACCTATGGTAATTATTACACCTTTGAAACCCTGATACTTAGATATAAATTATAACTGTGGTCGTACGTTGATGCTGATGGAACTCCTGACTCACCTTCGGATGAGGACACGCACCGTACCGCACGGTGCCTAGAGGTGAGAACACACACCGTACCGCACAGTGCTGAGAGATGAGAACACACACCATACCGCATGGTGCTGAGAGACGAGAACACACACCATACCTCACGGTGCTGAGAGATGAGAACACACACCATACCGCATGGTGCTGAGAGACGAGAACACACACCATACCTCACGGTGCTGAGAGATGAGAACACACACCATACCGCATGGTGCTGAGAGACGAGAACACACACCATACCTCACGGTGCTGAGAGATGAGAACACACACCATACCGCATGGTGCTGAGAGACGAGAACACACACCATACCTCACGGTGCTGAGAGATGAGAACACACACCATACCGCATGGTGCTGAGAGACGAGAACACACACCATACCGCACAGTGCTGAGAGATGAGAACACACACCATACCGCACGGTGCTGAGAGACGAGAACACACACCATACCGCATGGTGCTGAGAGACGAGAACACACACCATACCGCACAGTGCTGAGAGATGAGAACACACACCGTACCGCATGGTGCTGAGAGATGAGAACACACACCATACCTCACGGTGCTGAGAGATGAGAACACACACCATACCGCACGGTGCTGAGAGATGAGAACACACAACATACCGCACAGTTGAGAGATGAGAACACACACCGTATCACACGCGCATCAAATCAAATCTATTTATAAAGCCCTTCGTACATCAGCTGATATCTCAAAGTGCTGTACAGAAACCCAGCCTAAAACCCCAAACAGCAAGCAATGCAGGTGTAGAAGCACGGTGGCTAGGTCATAGTCACCCAATGAACTGCCAGGAACTATCTCTGATGAAGAACGTTATTCAACCCTACCAGCAGCCCTGCTCTCACTGCACATCACTACTGCACCCACACCCACCCACACACACACACACACACACACACACACACACACACACACACACACACACACACACACACACACACACACACACACACACACACACACCCACACACACACACACACACACACACACACACACACGTCTGGAGCGCTGGCTTCTCGCTCCAAAATAAACATGACGTTTTGTTTTAAGGATCCGTTTCTGAGTGGGTTGGGGGGGGGGGAAACACAGTGACAGTGGGAACACGGGAAGACTGGTGTCAAGTTAAAGACTTCCTCTAAGACTTTATGACTCAGAGGTGTATTCACCACCAGGTGCTAGAGCTCTCAAAACAGAAAAACACTACACCTACGTATACACTCAACGTCTGTGTCCCAATCTAGCACCTTATTCCCTACATAGCGCACTACTTTTGACCAGGGCCCCATAGGGAACTGTGTCGGGAATAGGGTGCCAATTGGGACACCATTTTTTTTCATCCCCCCAGTCCTTTTCTTCTCCACAGAATGGAGAAGCCATATAACATGGAGCCAACTGTTTTCCAGATTTCGTTGACATTCTGACCATCACTAATGCCGTAGATGTCTGCACGACGTCAATTAGAATTTGTTTACTTCCCTGAACTGACTGAATTAATTTGGAATTGAACCCAACCCTGGTAGCAACACCCCCCCCCCCCCAGGGAATACAGAAAACATTCCTAACTAACAAGCTATCAGCTATGTGATCATGAATATTCCTATTCGTACTAACTAGATAGAAACAGTAAACAGCACTAACTAACAAGCTCACAACTGAGTGATCATGTAGTCTGTGGCCTGGTAGTACCAGCTAGATAGGACTCCACCTATAAATAGCCCAGCTAGCCTGCCATGGTAACAAACAAATGACCAACTGCATACAGTATCAGTTACAGGAGTAGCAACTTTTTTGTAGGTCACAGAAAACTTCCAGTTACCTAGGTAACAATGACACATAACAGTCCGCTGTTGAACACATTGAATAGAACACGGAATAGAGCAGGTAGGACAGGTCTGACCAATTAGAGGGGGGCGTAGAGTTGAATGGGAGTCATCAGGAAGATGGCTACCGGGAAACTGAAGGGTTTTGGCTCCCTCTTCCCTATGTAGTGCACAACTTTTGTTGGTTTTTGAACCCTTTTGGAAGTAGTTTAACATATTGGTAGTAGTGTAATAGTGTAACCTATTGGTAGTGGTGTAACCTATTGGTAGTAGTGTAACCTATTGGTAGTGGATGAAACCTATTGGTAGTAGTGTAACCTATTGGTAGTGGTGTAAACTATTGGTAGTAGTGTAACCTATTGGTAGTGGTGAAACCTATTGGTAGTAGTGTAGCCTATTGGTAGTGGTGTAACCTATTGGTAGTAGTGTAACCTATTGGTAGTAGTGTAACCTATTGGTAGTGGTGTAACCTATTGGTAGTAGTGTAACCTATTGGTAGTGGTGAAACCTATTGGTAGTAGTGTAACCTATTGGTATTACAGTAACCTATTGGTAGTAGTGTAACCTATTGCTAGTAGTGTAACCTATTGGGAGTAGTGTAACCTATTGGTAGTAGTGTAACCTATTGGTAGTGGTGAAACCTATTGGTACTACTGCAACCTATTGGTACTACCATAACCTATCGGTAGTGGATAAAGCCGATTGGTATTAGTTTAACCTATTGGTAGTAGTGTATCCTATTGGTTGTAGTTTAACCTATTGGTACTACTGTAACCTATTGGTAGTAGTGTAACCTATTGGTAGTAGTGTAAACAATTGGTACTACTGTACCCTATTGGTACTACTGTAACCTATTGGTACTACTGTAACTTATTGGTGGTGGTTGAAACCAATTGGTAGTAGTGTAACCTATTGGTAGTAGTGTAACCTATTTGTAGTAGTTTAACCTATTGGTAGTAGTGTAACCTATTGGTAGTAGTGTAACCTATTGGTAGTAGTGTAACCTATTGGTAGTGGATAAAGCCTATTGCAAAAATCGCTGAAGTTGGAGACTTTTATCTCCCTCACCAACTTCAAACATCTGCTATCTGAGCAGCTAACCGATCGCTGCAGCTGTACATAGTCTATCGGTAAATAGCCCACCCATTTCTACCTCATCCCCATACTGTTTTTATTGATTTACTTTTCTGCTCTTTTGCACACCAATATCTCTACCTGCACATGACCATCTGATCATTTATCACTCCAGTGTTAATCTGCAAAATTGTAATTATTCTCCTACCTCCTCATGCCTTTTGCACACAATGTATATAGACTCTCTTTTTTTTCTATTGTGTAATTGACTTGTTAATTGTTTACTCCATGTGTAACTCTGTGTTGTCTCTTCACACTGCTATGCTTTATCTTGGCCAGGTCGCAGTTGCAAATGAGAACTTGTTCTCAACTAGCCTACCTGGTTAAATAAAGGTGAAATAAAAATAAATACAAATTGGTAGTAGTGTAACCTATTGGTTGTAGTTTAACCTATTGGTACTACTGTAACCTATTGGTACTACTGTAGCCTATTGGTACTACCGTAACCTATTGGCAGTGGATGAAGCCGATTGGTAGTAGTTTAACCTATTGGTAGTAGTGTAACCTATTGGTTGTAGTTTAACCTATTGGTACTACTGTAACCTATTGGTAGTAGTGTAACCTATTGGTACTACTGTAACCTATTGGTACTACTGTAACCTATTGGTAGTAGTGTAACCTATTGGTACTACTGTAACCTATTGGTACTACTGCAACCTATTGGTACTACCGTAACCTATCGGTAGTGGATAAAGCCGATTGGTATTAGTTTAACCTATTGGTAGTAGTGTAACCTATTGGTTGTAGTTTAACCTATTGGTACTACTGCAACCTATTGGTAGTAGTGTAACCTATTGGTAGTAGTGTAACCTATTGGTAGTAGTTTAACCTATTGGTAGTAGTGTTGTAGCCTATTGGTAGTAGTGTAACCTATTGGTAGTAGTGTAACCTATTGGTAGTAGTGTAACCTATTGGTGGTGGTTGAAACCGA
Organism: Oncorhynchus kisutch; assembly: GCF_002021735.2. Taxonomy (NCBI): domain Eukaryota; kingdom Metazoa; phylum Chordata; class Actinopteri; order Salmoniformes; family Salmonidae; genus Oncorhynchus; species Oncorhynchus kisutch. The sequence goes on from NC_034184.2 coordinate 85,075,261, forward strand.
TTGGTAGTAGTGTAACCTATTGGTAGTAGTGTAACCTATTGGTAATAGTGTAACATATTGGTAGTGGTGTAATCTATTGGTAGTAGTGTAACCTATTGGTAGTAGTGTAACCTATTGGTAGTAGTGTAACCTATTGGTGGTGGATGAAGCCTATTGGTAGTAGTTTAACCTATTGGTAGTAGTGTATCCTATTGGTTGTAGTTTAACCTATTGGTACTACTGTAACGTATTGGTAGTAGTGTAACCTATTGGTAGTGGTGTAACCTATTGGTACTACTGTACCCTTTTGGTAGTAGTTTAACCTATTGGTAGTAGTGTATCCTATTGGTTGTAGTTTAACCTATTGGTAGTAGTGTAACCTATTGGTACTACTGTAACCTATTGGTACTACTGTAACCTATTGGTGGTGGATTAACCTTTTGGTACTACTGTAACCTATTGGTGGTGGATTAACCTTTTGGTACTACTGTAACCTATTGGTACTACTGTAACCTATTGGTAGTAGTGTAACCTATTGGTAGTAGTTTAACCTTTTGGTACTACTGTAACCTATTGGTACTACTGTAACCTATTGGTAGTGGGTGAAACCTATTGGTACTACTGTAACCTATTGGTACTACTGTAACCTATTGGTATTGTTGAAACCTATTGTTAGTGTTGAACCCTATTGGTAGTGTGTGCAACCTATTAGTAGATGTCGTTTGAGAACACAATTATCATTTTTTTTATTACATTTTGTTTTCAATAAGCTTGAACAGGAAGCTCATCTATATCACCATACTAATTGACAAACAGTTTCAGAGATTTGGCATCATAATTTGTATAATCTAGAGTCTATGTCCTTTCTTGAACCTAAAAAGGTTATTCGGCTGTGCCCATAGGATAACACTTTGAAAAATCCTTTCCTTGTTCCATTCAGAACCATTTTTACAGAGGGTTCTACATGGATCTCAAAGTGTTCTTCTCGGAACCAAAAATCGTTCTGCATAGAACCAAAAAGGGTTATCCTATGGGGACAGCAGAATAAACACCAGCTCTCCCTCCCAACACTCACCATGATTAAACACCAGCTCTCCCTCCCAGCACTCACCATCACTAAACACCAGCTCTCCCTCCCAACACTCACCATCATTAAACACCAGCTCTCCCTCCCAACACTCACCATCATTAAACACCAGCTCTCCTTCCCAACGCTCACCATCATTAAACACCAGCTCTCCCTCCCAACACTCACCATCATTAAACACCAGCTCTCCCTCCCAACACTCACCATCATTAAACACCAGCTCTCCCTCCCAACACTCACCATCATTAAACACTAGCTCTCCCTCCCAACACTCACCATGATTAAACACCAGCTCTCCCTCCCAACACTCACCATCATTAAACACCAGCTCTCCCTCCCAACACTCACCATCATTAAACACCAGCTCTCCCTCCCAACACTCAACATGATTAAACACCAGCACTCCCTCCCAACACTCACCATCATTAAACACCAGCTCTCCCTCCCAAAAACTCACCATCATTCATTATACATCAGGCAAACAGTTTTTGCGTTTTGAATTCGGTAAAAGATTTTTGGGGGGTTTGATACAGATAGTCAATAATTTATAGATGTACTGTGTGACCAGTAGGAAAATCACGTGTCTTTCTAGCGGGTAGAAGAATGTAGAATCAATCTATTGGAAAGTTTAGCTGTCACTTTCTTTGGTCAGACCAGTATATCACATGATCACAATGGAAGCCTAACACCCATCGCCCCAAACGAACCCCCCTGCTATGTCTTCATGGGGGGGCAACCAACCACCCAGCTCTCCCAAGCCACTGCATATAGTGAAGGGGGTTTTTGCCCAAAGCTCAGAAAATCTAACAGCAAATCCACGTGGGTTAAACAGGGATGAGGCGAGAACAATACCCAGATAAATGGATTACCTGACTGGTTGGAAAACACAGAGCTGCTAGGCAACTGGCATCTCCTATGTTTGTGTTAGGATACAGCGGCACAGCAAACATGACTTTATCCTGTTTAATTGCTGCGTAATTGCTGTGAAGTTGTTGTGTGTGTGTGTGTGTGTGTGTGTGTGTGTGTGTGTGTGTGTGTGTGTGTGTGTGTGTGTGTGTGTGTGTGTGTGTGTGTGTGTGTGTGTGTGTGTGTGTGTGTGTGTGTGTGTGTGTGTGTGTGTGTGTGTGTGTTTGATTTGTCCTATACAAACAGCTACAGGAGAGAAGGGCTGTTTAGTTCTGAATGGGTATTGAGAGTCTAAGTGGAGAGGTTTCTTATTTTCCTGGTTGGGCAAATCATTTGAGGGCTGGGATTGTGTAAACACAGTGGCAGAGAGAGGCTGATAACTTCAGATGTGTTTTGAACCAAAAGGTAAAGAGTCAGAGAATACACTGAGACAGGACAGGGAACACAGCTGCTAGCTATATCTCCAAGGCCTTCAGGGTTACAATTCAAGTAGAGACAGAAAAATGTCTGTATATGGTTGGTGAACCGTAGATTATTTTTGATGTTCTGGCCCTACGAAATGGAAAAGGGCTAATTTATTTAAGTGAGCAATCCAATCGTAGAATAACTGTGTAAGAAACAAATGTACAGTATTCAGACCTCTTGACTTTTTCCACATTTTGTTACGTTACAGGCTTATTCTAAAATTGATTTAATTTGTTTTTATCAATCTACACACAATACCCCATAGTGACGAAGCAAAAACAGGTTTTTAGAAATATCACATTTACATAAGTATTCAGACCCTTTACTCGGTACTTTGTTAAAAGCCCCTTTGTCAGCGAATACAGCCTTGAGTCTGCTTTGGTATGACGCTACAAGCTTGGCACACCTGTATTTGGGCAGTTTCTCTCATTCTTCTTTGCAGATCTGCTCAAGCTATGTTAGGTTCAATGGAGTGTGTCGCTGCACAGCTATTTTCAGGTCTCTCCAGAGATGTTTCGAAAGGGTTCAAGACCGGGCTCTGACCCTGCCTTTCCAAGGTCTTCGAAAGCCAAGTTAACAAACAGATCACCGAACATTTAGAAATCACAGAACATTTCGAATCGCACCATACCTTCTCCGCTATGCAATCTGGTTTCCGAGTTGGTCATGGGTGCACCTCAGTCACGCACAAGGTTCTAAACGACATTATAAACGCCATCGATAAATACTGTGCAGCCGTATTCATCTAACTGGCCAAGGCTTTCGGCTCTGTCAATCACCGCATTCTTATCGGCAGACTTAACTGCCTTGGTTTCACAAATGACTGCCTCGCCTGGTTCAACAACAACTTATCTGATAGAGTTCAGTCTGTCAAATCCGAGAGCCTGTTGTCCGGACCTCTATGGGGGTGCCACAGGGTTCAAATCTCGGGCCGACTCTCTTCTCTGTATACTTCAACGATGTCGCTGTCGGTGATTCCCTGATCCACCTCTATGTAGACGACACCATTCTGTATACTTCTGGCCCTTCTTTGGACACGGTGTTAACTAACCTCCAGACGAGCTTCAATACCATTCAACTCTCTTTTCGTGGCCTCCAACTGCTCTTAAATGCAAGTAAAACTAAGTGCATGCTCTTCAACCGATCACTGCCCGCACCTGTCCGCCCGACTAGCATCACTACTCTGGATGGTTCTGACTTAGAATATGTGGACAACTACAAATATCTGGGTGTCTGGTTAGACTGTAAACTCTCCTTCCAGACTCACATTAAGCATCTCCAAACCAAAATTAAATCTAGAATTGGATTCCTATTTCACAACAAAGCATCCTTCACTCAGGCTGCCAAACATACCCTAGTAAAACTGACCATCCTACCAATCCTTGACTTCGGATTGTTAGAAGAAGAAGAAGTAGAAAAGTCTCTGTTCAGGAGTATCAGTCACAGTACATGGAGTTTTGAGAGTCTTCAACAAAAGAAAAACAATCTTCGGCGAAGTCATTTACAAAATAGCCTCCAACACTCTACTCAGCAAATTGGATGCAGTCAATCACAGCACCTTCCGTTTTGTCACCAAAGCCCCATATACTACCCACCACTGCGACCTGTATGCTCTCGTTGGCTGTCCCTCAATTCATATTCGTCGCCAAACACACTGGCTGCAGGTCATCTATAAGTCTCTGCTAGGTAAAGCCCCGCCTTATCTCAGCTCACTGGTCACTACAGCAGCACCCACTCGCAGCACGCGCTCCAGCAGGTATATTTCACTGGTCACCCCCAAAGCTAACACCCGCTTTGACCGCCTTTCCTTCCAGTTCTCTGTTGCCCATGACTGGAACGAATTGCAAAAATCACTGAAGCTGGAGACTCATATCTCCCTCACTAACTTTAAGCATCAGCTGTCAGAGCAGCTTACAGATCATTGCACCTGTACATAGTCCATCTGTAAATTGCTCACCCATCTACCTCATCCCCATATTGTTATTTTATTGTTTTTCTCCTTTGCACCCCAGTATCTCTACTTGCACATTCATCTTCTGCACATCAATTACTCCCTTGTTTAATTGCTAAATTATAATTCTTTCACCTTTATGGCCTATTTATTGCCTTTCCTCCCTGATCTTACTTAATTAGCACTCACTGTATATAGACTTTTCTATTGTGTTATTGACTGTACGTTTGTTTATTCCATGTGTAACTCTGTGTTGTTGTTTGTGTCACACTGCTTTGCTTTATCTTGGCCAGGTCGCAGTTGTAAATGAGAACTTGTTCTCACCTGGCCTACCTGGTTAAATAAAGGTGTTCTCACCTGGCCTACCTGGTTAAATAAAGGTGTTCTCACCTGGCCTACCTGGTTAAATAAAGGTTAAATAAAAAAACTAAAATACAAAGAACATTCAGTCCCGAAGGCGACGTCTTGGCTGTTTGCTTAGGGTTGTTGTCCTGTTTGAAGGTGAACCTTCGCCCCAGTCAGATGTCCTGAGTCCTGGAACATCTTTTCACCAAGATTCACGCTGTACTTTGCTTTGTTTATCTTTCCCTTGATCCTGACTCTTCTCCCAGTCCCTGCCGCTGAAAAACATCCACATTGTATGACGCTACCAATGCCATGCTTCACCGTAGTGATGGTGCCAGGTTTCCTCCAGACGTGAAACTTCAAGCCAAAGATTTCAATCTTGGCTTCATCAGAACAGCTAATCTTCTTTCTCATGGTCTGAGAGTCCTTTAACTGCCTTTTGGCAAACTCCAAGCGGGCTGTCATGTGCCTTTAACTGAGGAGTGGCTTCTGTCAACCACTAGCATAAAGGCCTGATTGGTGAAGTGCTGCAGAGATGAATGTCCTTCCGGAAGGTTTTCTCATCTCCACAGAGGAGATGGGCTGCCAGCTCTAGAAAGAGTGTTGGTGGTTCCAAACTTCTTCCATTTAAGAATAATGGAGGCCACTGTGTTCTTGGGGAAATGCTGCAGAAATGTACCCTTCTCCGAACAATTCCCCTAACAATTCCTTTGACCTAAAAACCTGTTTTCCTTTGTCATTATGGGGTATTGTGATGTCCTTATGGGGTATTGTGATGTCATTATGGGGTATTGTGATGTCATTATGGGGTATTGTGATGCCATTTTGGGGTTATTGTGTGTAGATTGATGAGGAAAACAATAAATTTGAATACATTTTAGAACAAGGCTGCAACATAATAAAATGTGAAAAAAGTATCCATGAATCTATGCAATGTATCTATGTGAAATATTGGCACCGCGAAGTTGATGTCACTCAGGAAGTAATGTACATTGTTTTCTATTGAGATGTCTTTCTCTCACAATGACCTGTAAAGAGATAGAACTACAGCACATTCATATACCAGCTGAGAACAATACCTTCACCTTTTTTATCTCCTTTTCTAAAATACATATCTTTTCTGAATTTCAATTTATTTCTACTGGAATAAAACAAACTTGTGTCCTGGAGGAGTTGCTGAGATATCTAATGAACCCCTCTGCCTTCCAGGCATATTTCTTCCAATGACAGTAATTTACATATGATGTGTTTAGAGAAAGAAGAGGCTAAGGCTAATTGTATTTGGAGTTTTTCCTTTGTTTTTAGGAGTCATTAGCAGCTCGCTCTAATCTCATTTTTACAATTTCATCAGCAGGCCGTCTTGGAAATCCTCTGTGAGCTCATCAGAGAGACGAGAGAGGGGTTTATAGCTAAGTGTTCTCTATTACATTAACACACAATAAAGCGACCGGGGACGGCTACAGACGTTTATGGCAGATTCAGTTAACACTCTGCCAATTCTCTTTTTATTGGGACGCAATCAATTTTGATTCATTTTAAAACCAGAACGCTCTCTTTCATCGTGTGCCTCCCCCAGCTTATTACCCAGGCTGAACAAATTAGCCAAGTTGTTTTCACAAGATGGGAATGTTTGTTTAAAGGATTTCCCCTTAAGAATTCAGACCTCATCCTTGCATATAAAGTGTTGTGAGTAAAATGTGAGAGGGTTTCACAGCTTATTTCATTTCAAAGAAGGTTATTTATGTGAAGGAAATGACATATTAATTTATTGAAATATCAAACTGATATT
>NC_034184.2:85094282-85101782 GCF_002021735.2 Oncorhynchus kisutch
CTACTGCACCACAGAGCTACTGTACCAGCCGACACAGACAGAGATAGTTGGAGACAGCTACTGCACCACAGAGCTACTGCACCACAGAGCTACTGCACCACAGAGCTACTGCACCACAGAGCTGCTGCACCACAGAGCTACTGCACCACAGAGCTACTGCACCACAGAGCTGTGCTGTAATAACGTATGGTATTAACTCATTCAGCTCTTACGGATGGAAAAAGAGACAGACGTTTAACTTCTTCACTCCTTGCTTCACGGCTCCATCCCCCTTTGTCTCACATGCTGGGTATTAGGTATTTGTTGTGTGGATTGTTAGATATCGCTGCACTGTCGTGAACAAGAGGCACAAGTATTTTGAGCAATAATTATTTTCGCTTCAACCCACAATATCATCTGCTAACCATGAGTATGTGACCAATATCATTTGATTTGATTTGATGCTATCGGAGACCGTGTGTGGTGTCTGTAGAGTGGTGTCTCGGGGGGCAGGAGACAGAGTGTGGTGTCTGTAGAGTGGTGGCTCAGTGGGCAGGAGACAGAGTGTGGTGTCTGTAGAGTAATGGCTCAGTGGGCAGGAGACAGAGTGTGGTGTCTGTAGAGTGGTGTCTCGGGGGGCAAGAGACCATGTGTGGTGTCTGTAGAGTGGTGACTCGGGGGGCAGGAGACAGAGTGTAGTATCTGTAGAGTGGTGTCTCGGGGGGCAAGAGACCATGTGTGGTGTCTGTAGAGTGGTGGCTCGGTGGGCAAGAGACAGTGTGTGGTGTCTGTAGAGTGGTGGCTCGGGGGGCAGGAGACAGAGTGTGGTGTCCATAGAGTGGTGGCTCGGGGGGCAGTAGACAGAGTGTGGTGTCTGTAGAGTGGTGGCTCACTGGGCAGGAGACAGTGTGTGTTGTCTGTAGAGTGGTGGCTCGGGGGGCAGGAGACAGTGTTTGGTGTCTGTAGAGTGGTGGCTCGGGGGGCAGGAGACAGAGTGTGGTGTCTGTAGAGTGGTGGCTCGGGGGGCAGGAGACAGAGTGTGGTGTCTGTAGAGTGGTGTCTCGGGGGGCAGGAGACAGAGTGTGGTGTCCGTAGAGTGGTGGCTCGGGGGGCAGGAGGCAGAGTGGTGGCTCGGGGGGCAGGAGACAGAGTGGTGGCTCAGGGGGCAGGAGACAGAGTGTGGTGTCTGTAGAGTGGTGGCTCGGGGGGCAGGAGACAGTGTGTGGTGTCTGTAGAGTAGTGGCTCGGGGGGCAGGAGACAGAGTGTGGTGTCTGTAGAGTGGTCCTCGGGGGGCAGGAGACAGAGTGTGGTGTCTGTAGAGTGGTGGCTCGGGGGACAGGAGACAGAGTGTGGTGTCTGTAGAGTGGTGGCTCGGTGGGCATGAGACAGAGTGTGGTGTCTGTAGAGTGGTGGCTCGGTGGGCAGGAGACAGAGTGTGGTGTCTGTAGAGTGGTGGCTCGGTGGGCAGGAGACAGAGTGTGGTGTCTGTAGAGTGGTGGCTCGGGGGGCAGGTGACAGTGTGTGTTGTCTGTAGAGTGGTGGCTCGGGGGGCAGGAGACAGTGTTTGGTGTCTGTAGAGTGGTGGCTCGGGGGGCAGGAGACAGAGTGTGGTGTCTGTAGAGTGGTGTCTCGAGGGGCAGGAGACAGAGTGTGGTGTCCGTAGAGTGGTGGCTCGGGGGGCAGGAGGCAGAGTGGTGGCTCGGGGGACAGGAGACAGAGTGTGGTATCTGTAGAGTGGTGGCTCGTGGGGCAGGAGACAGTGTGTGGTGTCTGTAGAGTAGTGGCTCGGGGGGCAGGAGATAGAGTGTGGTGTCTGTAGAGTGGTGGCTCGGGGGGCAGGAGACAGAGTGTGGTGTCTGTAGAGTGGTGGCTCGGGGGGCAGGAGACAGAGTGGTGGCTCGGGGGGCAGGAGACAGAGTGTGGTGTCTGTAGAGTGGTGGCTCGGTGGGCAGGAGACAGAGTGTGGTGTCTGTAGAGTGGTGGCTCGGGGGGCAGGAGACAGTGTGTGGTGTCTGTAGAGTGGTGGCTCGGGGGGCAGGAGACAAGAAGGACAGCATCCCAAATGGCATCCTGTTTCCTTTGCACAACAATACCTACGTATTGCACTACAGAGGACTCTGGTCTAAAGTAGTGCACTACGTAGGGAATAGGGTGCCATGGGGCTCTGGTCTAAAGTAGTGCACAATATAGGGAATAGGGTGCCATAGGGCTCTGGTCTAAAGTAGTGCACTATATAGGGAATAGGGGGTCATAGGGCTCTGGTCTAAAGTAGTGCACTATATAGGGAATAAGGGGTCATAGGGCTCTGGTCTAAAGTAGTGCACTACATAGGGAATAAGGTGCCATTTGTGACGCAGCCTGACATGTCGTTGGGATAGTGAGAGGAGCAGAGCGGGTGGCGTGCCTGCATTACTCCCTCATCAATATGCGATTAATAATGCAGCAGGCACAGACTGAGCATTCTATAGGGTTTCAGCCTGTTGTTTAGTTAACTACATTCATCATGGAATGGATGGATCAGTGTTGGGGTTGGAGTTGGGCTGGGATGGGTTGGGGTTGCGGCTGGGTTAGCCTCGAACTGGGTTGGGCTGGGACTTGGTTGGGGTTGGGTTAGGGATGGGCAAGGGTTGGGCTGAGCTGGGTTAGAGTTGTGTTGGGGTGGGTTGGGATGGGTTGGGGTTTGGGCTGTGTTGGTGCTTGGGCACATTTATGGTACATTTCTTAAAATGCCCAGGTTTTCCAGCTGATTTCTCCCCTCGTCCGACTGGGATTCCTGGAAAACCTGGGAATTTTGCCGGAAATGTGCAACCCTTGGAACAGCTGATACGGAGGCTTTGACAGACTGCTGGGTATTTACAAACATCGTTCATCCTACCCACTGTCCACCAAATGTCTGTCCGCCTTCATGTCCTGAAGGACAGTCTAATTCCTAACCTGTCTTTCTTGTACATGTCACAAATGTTCAATTCAAAACAAGGGGAGCCGAACGTGAACTCATGTGAAGAGTCAGTGGTATATAATGGCTTTTAGAGCTGGGAATTACCAGGGACCTCGTGATACGATATTATCAGCACACTTTTAGTTTTTATTTAACCTTTATTTATCTAGGCATGTCAGTAAGTATTTGCCGAAATTCTATTAATTCCGATTCTCCCGATTCTCCATGTATTGATATTCGATACTGGGATTTGTTTGCTGGTTTGCTGTTCCAAACATATTGCTCACTATACTGTATGTGTGCTGCAGTGAGACAAGAGACAGTATGAGAAAATGGTTTTTGATCAGTCAAGGATAAATGAAAAAAAGTGCTGAGAACACGTTGGCTCACTTTTTAAAAAGTAGATGGAGAACAAGCTATCGGATGGAAAGGTTTGGAGTGGGTACATCTGACTAGCGTTAGGTAACGCTAACTAGCAAAACAATTGACAAATCGATACTCGGAGTCAAGGTATCGATATTACATTGTCCAAAATAATAATAGATAATATACTAGTTATGGAATAAGCTAGGCTAACTATACTGGCTATTGAACAGGCTAGGCTAACTATACTGGCTATAGAACAGGCTAGGCTAACTATACTGGCTACTGAACAGGTTAGGCTAACTATACTGGCTATTGAACAGGCTAGGCTAACTATACTGGCTATAGAACAGGCTAGGCTAACTATACTGGCTATAGAACAGGTTAGGCTAACTATACTGGCTATAGAATAGGCTAGGCTATCTATAATAGTTTTAGAATAGGCTAGGCTACCTATACTGGCTATAGAACAGGCTAGGCTAACTATACTAGTTATAGAACAGGCTAGGCTAACTATACTGGTTATAGAACAGGCTAGGCTAACTATACTGGCTACTGAACAGGTTAGGCTAACTATACTGGCTATAGAATAGGCTAGGCTATCTATACTAGTTTTAGAATAGGCTAGGCTACCTATACTGGCTATAGAACAGGCTAGGCTAACTATACTAGTTATAGAACAGGCTAGGCTAACTATGCCGGCTATTGAACAGGCTAAGCTAACTATACTGGCTACTGAACAGGTTAGGCTAACTATACTGGCTATTGAACAGGCTAGGCTAACTATACTGGCTACTGAACAGGTTAGGCTAACTATACTGGCTATAGAAAAGGCTAGGCTAACTATACTGGCTATAGAATAGGCTAGGCTATCTATACTAGTTTTAGAATAGGCTAGGCTAACTATACTGGTTATAGAACAGGCTAGGCTAACTATACTGGCTATAGAACAGGCTAGGCTAACTATACTGGCTATTGAACAGGCTAGGCTAACTATACTGGCTATAGAACAGGCTAGGCTAACTATACTGGCTATAGAACAGGCTAGGCTAACTATACTGGCTATAGAACAGGCTAGGCTAACTATACTGGCTATAGAACAAGCTAGGCTAACTATACTGGCTATAGAACAGGCTAGGCTAACTATACTGGCTATAGAACAGGCTAGGCTAACTATACTGGCTATAGAATAGGCTAGGCTAACTATACTGGCTACTGAACAGGTTAGGCTAACTATACTGGCTATTGAACAGGCTAGGCTAACTATACTGGCTACTGAACAGGTTAGGCTAACTATACTGGCTATAGAACAGGCTAGGCTAACTATACTGGCTATAGAATAGGCTAGGCTATCTATACTAGTTTTAGAATAGGCTAGGCTAACTATACTGGCTATAGAATAGGCTAGGCTATCTATACTAGTTTTAGAATAGGCTAGGCTAACTATACTGGTTATAGAACAGGTTAGGCTAACTATACTGGCTATAGAATAGGCTAGGCTATCTATACTAGTTTTAGAATAGGCTAGGCTACCTATACTGGCTATAGAACAGGCTAGGCTAACTATACTAGTTATAGAACAGGCTAGGCTAACTATGCCGGCTATTGAACAGGCTAAGCTAACTATACTGGCTACTGAACAGGTTAGGCTAACTATACTGGCTATTGAACAGGCTAGGCTAACTATACTGGCTACTGAACAGGTTAGGCTAACTATACTGGCTATAGAACAGGCTAGGCTAACTATACTGGCTATAGAATAGGCTAGGCTATCTATACTAGTTTTAGAATAGGCTAGGCTAACTATACTGGTTATAGAACAGGCTAGGCTAACTATACTGGCTATAGAACAGGCTAGGCTAACTATACTGGCTATTGAACAGGCTAGGCTAACTATACTGGCTATAGAACAGGCTAGGCTAACTATACTGGCTATAGAACAGGCTAGGCTAACTATACTGGCTATAGAACAGGCTAGGCTAACTATACTGGCTATAGAACAAGCTAGGCTAACTATACTGGCTATAGAACAGGCTAGGCTAACTATACTGGCTATAGAACAGGCTAGGCTAACTATACTGGCTATAGAATAGGCTAGGCTAACTATACTGGCTACTGAACAGGTTAGGCTAACTATACTGGCTATTGAACAGGCTAGGCTAACTATACTGGCTATTGAACAGGCTAGGCTAACTATACTGGCTACTGAACAGGTTAGGCTAACTATACTGGCTATAGAACAGGCTAGGCTAACTATACTGGCTATAGAATAGGCTAGGCTATCTATACTAGTTTTAGAATAGGCTAGGCTAACTATACTGGCTATAGAATAGGCTAGGCTATCTATACTAGTTTTAGAATAGGCTAGGCTAACTATACTGGTTATAGAACAGGCTAGGCTAACTATACTGGCTATAGAACAGGCTAGGCTAACTATACTGGCTATAGAACAGGCTAGGCTAACTATACTGGCTATAGAACAGGCTAGGCTAACTATACTAGTTATAGAACAGGCTAGGCTAACTATACTGGCTATAGAACAGGCTAGGCTAACTATACTGGCTATAGAACAGGCTAGGCTAACTATACTGGCTATTGAACAGGCTAGGCTAACTATACTGGCTATAGAACAGGCTAGGCTAACTATACTGGCTATAGAACAGGCTAGGCTAACTATACTGGCTATAGAACAGGCTAGGCTAACTATACTGGCTATAGAACAAGCTAGGCTAACTATACTGGCTATAGAACAGGCTAGGCTAACTATACTGGCTATAGAACAGGCTAGGCTAACTATACTGGCTATAGAACAGGCTAGGCTAACTATACTGGCTATAGAACAGGCTAGGCTAACTATACTGGCTATAGAATAGGCTAGGCTAACTATACTGGCTACTGAACAGGTTAGGCTAACTATACTGGCTATTGAACAGGCTAGGCTAACTATACTGGCTACTGAACAGGTTAGGCTAACTATACTGGCTATAGAACAGGCTAGGCTAACTATACTGGCTATAGAATAGGCTAGGCTATCTATACTAGTTTTAGAATAGGCTAGGCTAACTATACTGGCTATAGAATAGGCTAGGCTATCTATACTAGTTTTAGAATAGGCTAGGCTAACTATACTGGTTATAGAACAGGCTAGGCTAACTATACTGGCTATAGAACAGGCTAGGCTAACTATACTGGCTATAGAACAGGCTAGGCTAACTATACTGGCTATAGAACAGGCTAGGCTAACTATACTAGTTATAGAACAGGCTAGGCTAACTATACTGGCTATAGAACAGGCTAGGCTAACTATACTGGCTATAGAACAGGCTAGGCTAACTATACTGGCTATTGAACAGGCTAGGCTAACTATACTGGCTATAGAAAAGGCTAGGCTAACTATACTGGCTATAGAACAGGCTAGGCTAACTATACTGGCTATAGAACAGGCTAGGCTAACTATACTGGCTATAGAACAAGCTAGGCTAACTATACTGGCTATAGAACAGGCTAGGCTAACTATACTGGCTATAGAACAGGCTAGGCTAACTATACTGGCTATAGAACAAGCTAGGCTAACTATACTGGCTATAGAACAGGCTAGGCTAACTATACTGGCTATAGAACAGGCTAGGCTAACTATACTGGCTATAGAATAGGCTAGGCTAACTATACTGGCTACTGAACAGGTTAGGCTAACTATACTGGCTATAGAACAGGCTAGGCTAACTATACTGGCTACTGAACAGGTTAGGCTAACTATACTGGCTATAGAATAGGCTAGGCTATCTATACTGGCTATTGAACAGGCTAGGCTAACTATACTGGCTATTGAACAGGCTAGGCTAACTATGCTAGTTATAGAACAGGCTAGGCTACCTATACTAGTTATATAACAGGCTAACTATACTGGAACAATTAGACTGATGATCAATACAGCAAACAATTGGGTTTAATATTATCCTCCTAACCCTTTCAATGTGATGCTTCACACATCACAATGCTTGTTTGTTTTTTCAAGGAAAAAAATACATCTCATTCTCAACACAGATTATACAGCACAAATCTCGATGTCTCTCATAGGCTAAGTATTAATTGGGTGTAATGTACTTGAAGGAGCCAAGCAACAGATTTAGGGTAATTGAAAGTCCATAGTGTGACTGAAATAAGCCCTCTCTTCCAGGGGGCTAGACCCTCTGGTGCCTTTTACTGTCTGTCCCAGAGA
>NC_034184.2:85106782-85109282 GCF_002021735.2 Oncorhynchus kisutch
TCATTTCCTTATCGGTGCTATAGGTCATAACCTCCCGATCATTTCCTTATCGGTTCCTCAAGTACATCAGCTGTTTTTTGCACTGTGTCTGGAAATAAACGCTGGGAATCAGTCTTCTTTAAACTCTCTGCTCTCCTGCACCTGACTCCGCTCCCAGTACACGTATGCGCAGCAATGACAACTTACCCAACTTTTATTCATTTGTTATTATATATATATATTAAAGCTTGATTAAATTGTCGGTTTAAAACAGTAAGAATAGACTAAATGTTTTCTTTTATTTGACCTTTATTTAACTAGGCAAGTCAGTTAAGAGCAAATTCTTATGTACAATGACGGCCTAGGCTCCTCTACTTAGAGTGGTACTTGCCTGCCTGCCCGCCCGCCCGCCCGCCCGTCTGTCCGTCTGTCTGTCTGTCCGTCTGTCTGTCTGTCTGTCCGTCTGTCTGTCTGTCTGTCTGTCTGTCTGTCTGTCTGTCTGTCTGGCTGTCCGTCTGTCTGTCCGTCTGTCTGTCCGTCTGTCCGTCTGTCCGTAAAGCACAAAACGCTCCTCTACTTAGAGTGGTACTTGCCTGCCTGCCCGCCCGCCCGCCCGTCTGTCTGTCTGTCCGTCCGTCTGTCCGTCTGTCTGTCTGTCTGTCTGTCCGTCTGTCTGTCTGTCTGTCTGTCTGGCTGTCCGTCTGTCTGTCCGTCTGTCCGTCTGTCCGTAAAGCACAAAACGCTCCTCTACTTAGAACGCTGTCCGTCTGTCTGTCTATGGAAGAAAGTTACATTGCAGCAAATATCCATCTTTGGACTCACAGTATAAAATATCTTTAGACCACACACTGCACTCTCTCTGTCCTCTGTCCTCTGTCCTCTGTCCTCTGTCCTCTGTTCTCTGTCCTCTGTCCTCTGTCCTCTGTCCTCTGTCCTCTGTCCTCTATCCTATGTCCTCTGTCCTCTGTTCTCTGTCCTCTGTCCTCTGTCCTCTGTCCTCTGTCCTCTGTCATCTGTCCTCTGAACTCTGTCCTCTGTCCTCTATTCTCTGTCCTCTGTCCTCTGCCCTGTGTTCTCTGTCCTCTGTCCTCTGTTCTCTGTCCTCTATCCTCTGTCCTCTGTCCTCTGTCCTCTGTCCTCTGTTCTCTGTCCTCTGTCCTCTGTCCTCTGTCCTCTGTCCTCTGTCCTCTGTCCTCTGTCCTCTGTTCTCTGTCCTCTGTTCTCTGTCCTCTATTCTCTGTCCTCTGTCCTCTGTCCTCTGTCCTCTGCCCTGTGTTCTCTGTCCTCTGTCCTCTGTTCTCTGTCCTCTATCCTCTGTCCTCTGTCCTCTGTCCTCTGTTCTCTGTCCTCTGTCCTCTGTCCTACGTCCTCTGTCCTCTGTCCTCTGTCCTCTGTCCTCTGTCCGCATCATTTCATCCATCATTTGGTTCTTTATATGAGATGCTTCTTTATACATAGATGCGTGTTTTTGGCTGGTTTTTGGCCTGTTTTTGGCAGTTTTTTTGCCTGTTTTGGGCTGTTTTTTGGCCTGTTTTTGGCTGGTTTTTGGCCTGTTTTTGGCTGGTTTTTGGCCTGTTTTTGGCTGGTTTTTGTCTGTTTTTTGTCTGGAGTTTTCTGACTTCACAGCACTGTCTATGCCTATGCTGTGTGCCAACGCTGACTGGTGTGTCGAAAGTGAGTGGAATCTTCATTTATACTATTTATGTGAAATAAAGTGGACTAACATTCACTTAATATTTAATTTATCCCTGTGTATGACATCGACGTCGACGTCTGTGAGACTATTGTTATTATAAGTACCTTGTACCTATTTCAGACTGTAGTCTATTTATCCCTCTCATAGGATAACTACACACAACATTTTACTGTATTCTTATTCTAGGTCTTTCTTTATGTCGTGTTGTGTTGTCTCTCTCGTCCCCACAGGAGTGTTGTCCCTCTTGTCCCCACAGGAGTGTTGTCTCTCTTGTCCCCACAGGAGTCTCTCGTCCCCGGAGGAGTGTTGTCAGGGGACTCCACAGGGGGCTCCACAGGGGACTCCACAGGGGGCTCCACAGGGGACTCCAAATAGTACATTTAACAGTGCAAAAGTAGTGCACTGTGTAAGTGCTTCTACACCTGCATTGCTTGCTGTTTGGGGTTTTAGGCTGGGTTTCTGTACAGCACTTTGAGATATACGAAGGGCTATATAAATACATTTGATTTGATTTGATTTGATTTGTAAGGAATATATTGCCATTTGGGACAACAGGGCGATAAGCTGATGACACAGAGGGCCACTGTGTTTTACTGCTCTACGTAAAGTCAAGTTTCAATCTAGTGGATGATATAGGGTAGTCTAACTGACTGACTGATTGGAAATTAAAGAAAAAAAGGATTTACAAACACATAATCAGGAGACTTCAGAAGTCATTTTCTTGACCGTAGAGTAATTTTAAGATACATAAACGTGAAAAATTATTTGTTATTTCCTCAACAGAGACGACACAATGAGTAGCACATTTTTATGTGCATTTTTTTA
>NC_034184.2:85114282-85166782 GCF_002021735.2 Oncorhynchus kisutch
AGGGTGCAATTTGGGATGAAGCATTAGCCACAGCTGGTTTTGAGAAGGAGAGACTATAAACAGGTGCAGGTAAATTCACACACTGACTAACTGACTTACTGGCTGGCTGACTAACTGACTGACTGGCTGGCTGACTAACTGACTGACTTACTGGCTGGCTGACTAACTGAATGACTAACTGACTGGCTGACTGGCTGACTAACTGACTGACTTGCTGACTAACTGACTGACTGACTGACTGGCTGGCTGACTAACTAACTGACTGGCTGACTGGCTGGCTGACTAACTGACTGGCTTGCTGGCTGGCTGGCTGGCTGACTAACTGACTGACTGACTGACTGACTGGCTGGCTGGCTGACTAACTGACTGGCTGGCTGGCTGGCTGACTAACTGACTGACTGACTGACTGGCTGACTGACTGACTGACTGACTGGCTGACTGATTGACTGGCTGGCTGGCTGACTAACTGAATGACTAACTGACTGACTGGCTGACTGACTGACTGACTGCCTGGCTGACTGGCTGACTAGCTGACTAACTGACTGACTGACTGACTGGCTGACTGACTGATTGGCTGACTAACTGACTAACTGACTGGCTGACTAACTGACTGGCTGTGTGGCAGTCTGGCTGACTGACTGACTGACTGGCTGATTGGCTGACTGGCTGACTGGCTGATTGGCTGACTGGCTGACTGACCTGCTGGCTGACGGGCTGACTGACTGATTGGCTGATTGGCTGACTGGCTGATTGGCTGACTGGCTGACTGATCTGCTGGCTGACCGGCTGACGGGCTGACTGACTGATTGGCTGACTGGCTGACTGGCTGATTGGCTGACTGGCCTGCTGGCTGACCGGCTGACGGGCTGACTGACTAGGGGGTACAGAGTAATTATGCTAATCAAGCACACCTCTCTACCTGTCACATGCAGACCACACCTTGAACAGGGCAGGCTGAAATCTCAAATGGCACTCTATTCCCGATATAGTGCACTACTTCTGAAAAGGGCTCATAGGGCTCTGGTCTAAAGTAGTGCACTAAATAGGGAAGAGGTGCCATTTGGGATGCGGTACACAGACCGTACACACAGACAGACAGACAGACAGACAGACAGACAGACAGACAGACAGACAGACAGACAGACAGACAGACAGACAGACAGACAGACAGACAGACAGACAGACAGACAGACAGACAGAGAGAGAGAGAGAGAGAGACAGACAGAGAGAGAGACAGACAGACAGACAGACAGACAGACAGACAGACAGACAGACAGACAGACAGACAGACAGACAGACAGACAGACAGACAGACAGACAGACAGACAGACAGACAGACAGACAGACAGACAGACAGACAGACAGACAGACAGACAGACAGACAGACAGACAGACAGACAGACAGACAGACAGACAGACAGACAGACAGACAGACAGACAGACAGACAGAGGAAAATTGAGAGAATGGAGATGGAGTAGAGTAATAGAAGGAGAGAAGGAGAAATTGGGTAGTCTATATCATCAATACTCTCTAGGAGTAGCCAGTGGGTTTAAAGTAAGAACAGAGTGATCAGTGGTAGGTGGGAATGGTGCGTGTGTGTGTGTGTGTGTGTGTGTGTGTGTGTGTGTGTGTGTGTGTGTGTGTGTGTGTGTGTGTGTGTGTGTGTGTGTGTGTGTGTGTGTGTGTGTGTGTGTGTGTGTGTGTGTGTGTGTATGTGTTCGTAGGGCTGTGCCAGAGTGCTCACAGGTTACACAACATTGGCATTAGAAATTGGTGCCCTCATCATCACCCCAGCTTGGATCTATAACACACTACTGGGAATAATTTATTAGAAATGAAACTAAAGTGGCTGCTTCATTACACACACACACACACACACACACACACACCACACACACACACACACACACACACACACACACACACACACACACACACACACACACACACACACACACACACACACACACACACACACACACACACACACACACACACACACACACCTAATGCAGTTTTAAACAGTATGTGGCTGGTGCTGGCCTAATGACGATGTTGCCACTATGATTCAGTGTGTTAGTTTTAATTTAGCCTCCAGTCCAAATGAAATGACCATCTTGTTTAGTCACAAAACTCGGATAAAACAGCATGCGAGCCCTCTGTCCTCTGTTTGCCTCACCTTGAAAACATCAACTATTGTGGAATTATTTAATTTATTTTACTAGGCAAGTCAGTTAAGAACAAATTCTTATTTTCAATGACGGCCTAGGAACAGTGGGTTAACTGCCTATTCAGGGGCAGAACGACAGATTTGTACCTTGTCAGCTCGGGGATTTGAACTTGCAACCTTTCGGTTACTAATACAACACTCTAACCACTAGGCTACCCTGCCGCCCCATTAAGATTTCATAATAATGAATAGTTATTAATTTTATATGATTGCCTCCCCTAATTTATTATAAAATCTATTTTAAAAGATGAATAAATATAAATACTATAAAATAAATATCTATTTCCTTTGTTGACCATAATAATGTTACCTAAAGTTGTTTTTCCAGCTCTTGAGTTAAGTTTTTAATGTCACTTCGTAAAGAGTAGACATGGTGGGGACGTGGTGAGGATGTGGTGAGGACGTGGTGGGGACGTGGTGAGGACTTGGTGGGGACGTGGTGAGGACGTGGTGGGGACGTGGTGGGGACGTGGTGAGGACGTGGTGTGTAGAGAGTAGACATGGTGGGGACGTGGTGGGGACGTGGTGAGGACGTGGTGGGGACATGGTGAGGACGTGGTGTGAGACAAAATGTCTTCCTTTATAGTTCACAGCACCCTTTTCAAATTAATGTCAAATTACGCATGCACCCACCCATTCCTCAAAATCTGTTTCATTGAGGCTCTTTCTGTCAGGGTTTGATGAGCCCAAGTCGATGCAAATATGTTTTTCCCCCCTCTCTTTTGTTTCGTTCTTGGCGAGAGAAAACTGTAAAAAATCCCCTTGGCTCAGTGAAAACGATCCTTCCACTCCAGTCTCCTGCTCTTAGTCTGGCAAAACATTACAGACTTCAAAAGGACAGCTTTGCCTACCAAGATCATTTCAGTGTCCCAGCCCTCCTTTCCCCCGACCAGTCCGACCAGCCTTTCCTAACCCCAACCAGCCCCTTCTAACCCCAACCAGCCCTCCTAACCCCAACCAGCTCCCCTCCTAACCCCAACCAGCCCCTTCTAACCCCAACCAGCCCCTCCTAACCCCAACCAGCTCCCCTCCTAGCCCCAACCAGCCCCTCCTAACCCCAACCAGCTCCCCTCCTAGCCCCAACCAACCCCTCCTAACCCCAACCAGCTCCCCTCCTAGCCCCAACCAGCCCCAACCAGCCCCTCCTAACCCCAACCAGCTCCCTTCCTAGCCCCAACCAACCCCTCCTAACCCCAACCAGCTCCCCTCCTATCCCCAACCATCCCCTCCTAACCCCAACCAGCTCCCCTCCTAGCCCCAACCAACCCCTCCTAACCCCAACCAGCTCCCCTCCTAGCCCCAACCAGCCCCTCCTAACCCCAACCAGCTCCCCTCCTAGCCCCAACCAGCTCCCCTCCTAGCCCCAACCAGCCCCTCCTAACCAGACCAGCTCCTCTTAGCCCGATCAGTCCCTCCTAGCCCAGACCAGCCCCTCCTAACCCCAACCAGCTCCCCTCCTAACCCCAAACAGCCCGTCCTAACCAGACCAGCCCCTCCTAACCAGATCAGCTCCTCCTAACCAGACCAGCTCCTCTTAGCCCGACCAGTCCCTCCTAACCCCAACCAGCCCCTCCTAACCAGACCAGCTCCTCCTAACCAGACCAGCTCCTCTTAGCCCAACCAGCCCCTCCTAACCCCAACCAGCCCCTCCTTACCAGACCAGCTCCTCTTAGTCCAACCAGTCCCTCCTAGCCCCAACCAGCTCCCCTCCTAGCCCCAACCAGCCCCCCTAGCCCCAACCAGCTCCCCTCCTAACCCCAACCAGCCCCTCCTAACCCCAACCAGCTCCCCTCCTAGCCCCAACCAGCTCAGCTCCTAGCCCCAACCAGCCCCTCCTAGCCCCAACCAGCCCCTCCTAACCAGACCAGCTCCTCTTAGCCCGATCAGTCCCTCCTAGCCCAGACCAGCCCCTCCTAACCAGACCAGCTCCTCTTAGCCCGACCAGTACCTCCTAGCCCAGACCAGCTCCTCCTAACCAGACCAGCTCCTCTTAGCCCGATCAGTCCCTCCTAGCCCAGACCAGCCCCTCCTAACCAGACCAGCTCCTCTTAGCCCGACCAGTACCTCCTAGCCCAGACCAGCTCCTCCTAACCAGACCAGCTCCTCTTAGCCCGACCAGTACCTCCTAGCCCAGTCCAGCTCCTCCTAACCAGACCAGCTCCTCTTAGCCCGACCAGTCCCTCCTAACCCCAACCAGCCCCTCCTAACCCCAACCAGCTCCCCTCCTAACCCCAACCAGCCCCTCCTAACCCCAACCAGCCCCTCCTAACCCCAACCAGCCCCTCCTAAACACAACCAGCCCCTCCTAAATAAAACCAGCCCCTCCTAGCTCCAACCAGCCCCTCCTAGCCCAGGCCAGCCCCTCCTAACCTCGACCAGCCCCTCCTAGCTCCAACCAGCCCCTCCTAGTTCCAACCAGCCCCTTCTAGCTCCAACCAGCCCCTCCTAACCTCAACCAGCCCCTCCTAACCTCAACCAGCCCCTCCTAACCTCAACCAGCCCATCCTAACTGCAACCAGCCCCTCCTAACTGCAACCAGCCCCTCCTAACCTCAACCAGCCCCTCCTAACCTCAACCAGCCCCTCCTAACCTCAACCAGCCCCTCCTACCCCAACTAGCCCCCATTTCCTGGAGTCTACCTACTTTACAAAAACAATCCCCAACCTGACAGCAAATGAGTCTCACTATAAAACACTAAAAATGTAAAAGACCTGAAGATAAGAACGTGAAGTAAGAAAAGCAGAAGGGTTTTGGAGTCGGGTGACATTGTGCCTTGGAAAGTTGGCTGCTGCATTAACGGTGTGATACAACTAGGATTTCATGGATATTTTTGGAGAGATAACTGTATTTATGGAATCAACATCTGGGAGTTGTACGGTCTGGAGTTTGAGGTATGGATGTATACCTTAATTCATTGTGGGATTATATTATTCTGTCAATGAGCAATAGAGCAACACACACACACACACACACACACACACGCACACACACACACACACACGCACACAATAATTCACCCCCCCCCTTACAACCTGGAATTAAAATAGATTTTTGTGGGGTTTGTAATCATTTGATTTACACAACATGCCTACTACTTTGAAGATGTACAATATATTTTTGTGTGAAATAAACAAGAAATTAGACAAAAATAACAAACATGAGAGTGCATAACCTCCTCAAAGTCAATATTTGTAGAGCCATCTTTGCAGCAATTACAGCTGCAAGTCTCTTGGGGGTCTCCATAAGCTTGGCACATCTAGCCACTGGGATTTTTGCCCATTGTTCAAGACAAAACTGCTCCAGCTCCTTCAAGTTGGATGGGTTTCGCTGGTGTACAGCAATCTTTAAGTCATACCACAGATTCTCAATTGGATTGAGGTCTGGACTTTGACTAGGCCATTCCAAGACATTTAAATGTTTCCCCTGAAACCACTGAAGTGTTGCTTTAGCAGTATGCTTAGGGTCATTGTCCTGCTGGAAGGTGAACTTCCGTCCCAGTCTCAAATCTATGGAAGACTGAAACAGGTTTCGCTTAACAATTTCCCTGTTTCCATCACTCCTTCAATTCTGACCAGTTTCCCAGTCCCCGTCAATGAAAAACATCCCCACAGTGAAGCACGGTCCCCGTCGATGAAAAACATCTCCACAGTGAAGCACGGTGGTGGCAGCATCATGTTGTGGGGATGTTTTTCATCGACAGGGACCGTGCTTCACTGTGGGGATGGTCTTTTCGGGGTGATGAGAGGTGTTGGGTTTCGCCAGACATTCAATTCTGACCAGTTTCCCTGTCCCTGCCAATGAAAAACATCCCCACAGCATGATGCTGCCACCAACATGCTTCACTTTGGGGATAGGGTCTCGGGGTGATGAGAGGTGTGGGCTTTGAGCCAGACATTGCGTTTTCCTTGATGGCCAAAAAGCTACATTTTAGTCTCATCTGACCAGAGTACCTTCCTCCATGTTTGGAGTCTCTCGCCTTTTGACGAACACCAAACGTGTTTGGTTATTTCTTTTCTGTAAGCAATGTTTTTCTTCTGGACACTCTTCCGTAAAGCCCAGCTGTGTACGTCTTAAAGTGGTCCTATGGACAGATACTTCAATCTCCTATGTGGAGCTTTTGCAGCTCCTTCAGGGTTATCTTTGGTCTCTCTGTTGCCTCTCTGATTAATGCCCTCCTTGCCTGGTGCGTGAGTTTTGGTGGGCGGCCCTCTCTTGGCAGATTTGTGCCATATTCTTTCAATTTTTTTTATTCACGGATTTAATGGTGCACTGTGGGATGTTCAAAGTTTTGGATATGATCTGTACTTCTCCACAACTTTGGCCCTGACCTGTTTGGAGAGCTCCTTGGTCTTCATGGTGCTGCTTGCTTGATGGTGTTGCAGACTCTGGGGCCTTTCAGAACAGGTGTATATACACTGAGATCATGCGAAAGATCATGTGTTATATTAGATTGCACACAGGTGGACTTTATTTAAATAATTATGTGACTGAAGGTAATTGTCATGCTCTGACCTGAGATATCTCTGTTTACTTTATATTTAGGTTAGGTCAGGGTGTGACGAGGTTGGGTATTGCTAGTTTTTGTATTGTCTAGGGTTTTTGTATGTCTAGGGGTTTTGTAGGTCTAGGTAATTTGTATGTCTATGGTGGCCTAATATGGTTCCCAATCAGAGGCAGCTGTGTATTGTTGTCTCTGACTGGGGATAATATTTAGGTAGCCATTTTTCCTTTTGTGTTCGTGGGTTCTTGTCTATGTGTAGTTGCCTGTCAGCACTCATTTGCGTCACGTGTCATTTTGTTATTTTGGTCAGTTTTGTTCAGTGTTCATTCTTATAATAATAAAGAATACCACCCTGCGCACCACCCAGTAATTGGTTGCACCAGATCTTATTTAGCAAAGGGGGTGATGAATGAATACACATCACTTTTCTGTTTTTTTAATTATTATTATTATTTTGTTATTATTATAATTAATTATTTTGATTTCACTTCTCCAATTTTGACTATTTTGTGTCCATTACATGGAATACAAATAAAAATCCAATTAAATTGCAGGTTGTAATGCAACGAAATAGGAAAAATGCCAAGAGATTAATACTTTTTCAAGGCACTGTAGTTCAGGGACATTTTTAAGAACCAACCATTGTAAGATGGAAGCCTTCATTATCAGGAGAAAGGCAGAGAAGCTCCTCCAGATTCAGAACCAGACAAGCTACAGAACCACAAAAGGAAAATGAGGGAGAGAGAGAGAGAGAGAGAGAGAGAGATGGAGGAAAATTGAGAGACAAGTATGTGGGGAGAAAATGGCTACAGGTTAATTAAATAATGCAAACAGAAGAATACAATCGATGATTAACGATCGCAATATTTTTACAAAGCATCCAAGGACAGAGTACAGAAGGAACACGGGTCTGCAACCCAAATGACACCCTGTTTCCTATAAAGTTCATTACTTTTGACCAGGGCCCTATTTATAGGCAATAGGGTGTAATTTGGGACGTAAACCTCCGTATTTGTAGGAGCACGAAAATACTGAGAAGAATAGAGACAGAAAATAACGTAACTTTTTAGATAACGACTTAAAGAAAAACCTCCAACCCCAATATAATATTAGGGTTGCAGTCTCACTGTACAATCTACTACATACAGTGGGGCAAAAAAGTATTTAGTCAGCCACCAATTGTGCAAGTTCTCCCACTTAAAAAGATGAGAGAGGCCTGTAATTTTCATCATAGATACACTTCAACTATGACAGACAAAATGAGAAAACAAAACCAGAAAATCACATTGTAGGATTTTTTATGAATTTATTTGCAAATTATGGTGGAAAATAAGTATTTCGTCACCTACAAACAAGCAAGATTTCTGGCTCTCACAGACCTGTAACTTCTTCAAGAGACTCCTCTGTCCTCCACTCGTTACCTGTATTAATGGCACCTGTTTGAACTTGTTATCAGTATAAAAGACACCTGTCCACAACCTCAAACAGTCACAATCCAAACTCCACTATGGCCGAGACCAAAGAGCTGTCAAAGGACACCAGAAACAAAATTGTAGACCTGCACCAGGATGGGAAGACTGAATCTGCAATAGATAAGCAGCTTGGTTTGAAGAAATAAACTGTGGGAGCAATTATTAGGAAATGGAAGACATACAAGACCACTGATAATCTCCCTCGATCTGGGCCTCCACGCAAGATCTCACCCCGTGGGGTCAAAATGATCACAAGAACGGTGAGCAAAAATCCCAGAACCACACGGGGGGACCTAGTGAATGACCTGCAGAGAGCTGGGACCAAAGTACCAAAGCCTACCATCAGTAACACACTACGCCGCCAGGGACTCAAATCCTGCAGTGTCCCCCTGCTTAAGCCAGTACATGTCCAGGCCCATCTGAAGTTTGCTAGAGAGCATTTGGATGATCCAGAAGAAGATTGGGAGAATGTCATATGGTCAGATGAAAAAACTCAACTCGTCGTGTTTGGAGGACAAAGAATGCTGAGTTGCATCCAATGCACCATACCTACTGTGAAGCATGGGGGTGGAAACATCATGCTTTGGGGCTGTTTTTCTGCAAAGGGACCAGGACGACTGATCCGTATAAAGGAAAGAATGAATATATTATATCGTGAGATTTTGAGTGAAAATCAGCAAGGGCATTGAAGACGAACGTGGCTGGGTCTTTCCGCACGACAATGATCCCAAACACACCGCCTGGGCAATGAAGGAGTGGCTTCGTAAGAAGCATTTCAAGGTCCTGGAGTGGCCTAGCCAGTCTCCAGATCTCAACCCCATAGAAAATCTTTGGAGGGAGTTGAAAGTCTGTGTTACCCAGCAACAGCCCCAAAACATCCCTGCTCTAGAGGAGATCTGCATGGAGGAATGGGCCAAAATACCAGCAACAGTGTGTGAAAACCTTGTGAAGACTTACAGAAAACGAGTGACCCTTGTCATTGCCAACAAAGGGTATTTAACAAAGTATTGAGATAAACTTTTGTTATTGACCAAATACTTATTTTCCACTATAATTTGCAAATAAATTCATAAAAAATCATACAATGTGATTTTCTGGATTTTTTTTCTCATTTTGTCTGTCATAGTTGAAGTGTACCTATAATGATTATTACAGGGCTCTCTCATCTTTTTAAGTGGGAGAACTGGCACAATTGGTGGCTGACTAAATACTTTATTGCCCCACTGTAATTAAATACTTTTTAGGTCAGGTTAACTATTTAGTTAAATACCTTCCTCTTAGGTTAGGTTAACTAGTTATTTAAATGCTAACCAATGCATCTTTGGTTAGTGGTTAGAGTGTTGGACTAGTAACCAAAAGGTTGCAAGATTGAATCCCCGAGCTGACAAGGTCTAACATCTGTCGTTCTGCCCCTGAGAACAAGGAAGTTTACCCACTGTTCCTAGGCCTTCATTGTAAATAAGAATTTGTTCTTAAACTGACTTGCCTAGTTAAATAAAGGACTAGGCAATACATTCTGAACCACAATTCATTCTCAATTGGTCTCGCATGAGCTTGATTTCATAAATTCATATTTAACTTGGCAGAAACTCCTGGAGAGGAAATTTCTACAATTCCAATGTATTAAAGGATGCAGAAATATATTATGAGATCATCCCTTTGGTACAAAATGAACACTTCAAAAAGTAACCGATTGATACACTAATGAACACTAATGAATATTACGGGCAGTAAAAGTTTAATTCGTAATGTTCATCACTTGTGAACTTCTGATGTGTTTCACAGCTCCCATGGTGTGGCTGATGTCTGAACGGGGTGGTAGTGGAGGGATAACTGATGGCTGAATGGGGTGGTAGTGGAGTGATAACTGATGGTTGAATGGGGTGGTAGTGAAGGGATAACTGATGGCTGAATGGGGTGGTAGTGGAGTGATAACTGATGGTTGAATGGGGTGGTAGTGAAGGGATAACTGATGGCTGAATGGGGTGGTAGTGGAGGGATAACTGATGGCTGAATGGGGGTGGTAGTGGAGGGATAACTGATGGCTGAATGGGGTGGTAGTGGAGGGACAACTGATGTCTGAACGGGGTGGTAGTGGAGGGACAACTGATGTCTGAACGGGGTGGTAGTGGAGGGACAACTGATGGCTGAATGGGGTGGTAGTGGAGGGATAACTGGCTGAATGGGGTGGTAGTGGAGGGATAACTGATGGCTGAATGGGGTGGTAGTGGAGGGATAACTGGCTGAATGGGGTGGTAGTGGAGGGATAACTGGCTGAATGGGGTGATAGTGGAGGGATAACTGGCTGAATGGGGTGGTAGTGGAGGGATAACTGGCTGAATGGGGTGGTATTGTAGGGATAACTGATGGCTGAATGGGGTGGTAGTGGAGGGATAACTGATGGCTGAATGGGGTGGTAGTGGAGGGACAACTGATGGCTGAATGGGGTGGTAGTGGAGGGACAACTGATGGCTGAATGGGGTGGTAGTGGAGGGATAACTGGCTGAATGGGGTGGTAGTGGAGGGATAACTGATGGCTGAACGGGGTGGTAGTGGAGGGATAACTGATGGCTGAATGGGGTGGTAGTGGAGGGACAACTGATGGCTGAATGGGGTGGTAGTGGAGGGACAACTGATGGCTGAATGGGGTGGTAGTGGAGGGATAACTGGCTGAATGGGGTGGTAGTGGAGGGATAACTGATGGCTGAACGGGGTGGTAGTGGAGGGATAACTGGCTGAATGGGGTGGTAGTGGAGGGATAACTGGCTGAATGGGGTGGTAGTGGAGGGATAACTGGCTGAATGGGGTGGTAGTGGAGGGATAACTGATGGCTGAATGGGGTGGTAGTGGAGGGACAACTGATGGCTGAATGGGGTGGTAGTGGAGGGACAACTGATGTCTGAATGGGGTGGTAGTGGAGGGACAACTGGCTGAATGGGGTGGAAGTGGAGGGATAACTGGCTGAATGGGGTGGTAGTGGAGGGATAACTGGCTGAATGGGGTGGTAGTGGAGGGATAACTGATGGCTGAATGGGGTGGTAGTGGAGGGATAACTGGCTGAATGGGGTGGTAGTGGAGGGATAACTGATGTCTGAACGGGGTGGTAGTGGAGGGATAACTGGCTGAATGGGGTGGTAGTGGATGGATAACTGGCTGAATGGGGTGGTAGTGGAGGGATAACTGATGTCTGAACTGGGTGGTAGTGGAGGGATAACTGGCTGAATGGGGTGGTAGTGGAGGGATAACTGATGGCTGAATGGGGTGGTAGTGGAGGGATAACTGGCTGAATGGGGTGGTAGTGGAGGGATAACTGGCTGAATGGGGTGGTAGTGGAGGGATAACTGATGGCTGAATGGGGTGGTAGTGGAGGGATAACTGGCTGAATGGGGTGGTAGTGGATGGATAACTGATGTCTGAACGGGGTGGTAGTGGAGGGATAACTGGCTGAATGGGGTGGTAGTGGAGGGATAACTGGCTGAATGGGGTGGTAGTGGAGGGATAACTGATGGCTGAATGGGGTGGTAGTGGAGGGACAACTGGCTGAATGGGGTGGTAGTGGAGGGATAACTGATGGCTGAATGGGGTGGTAGTGGAGGGATAACTGGCTGAATGGGGTGGTAGTGGAGGGATAACTGGCTGAATGGGGTGGTAGTGGAGGGATAACTGATGGCTGAATGGGGTGGTAGTGGAGGGATAACTGGCTGAATGGGGTGGTAGTGGAGGGATAACTGGCTGAATGGGGTGGTAGTGGAGGGATAACTGGCTGAATGGGGTGGTATTGGAGGGATAACTGATGGCTGAATGGGGTGGTAGTGGAGGGATAACTGGCTGAATGGGGCGGCACTGTAGAGGTGCTGATAAACGGAGGATACACAGTAGAGGGAAGAAAGATATTCACCAACTCCAAACAACTTAAACAATCTGAACGACATTGTATTTAACCCCTCACAATCACCACTGCTTTCCATGGACTCATGGATGTGGTCAGATTGTTAATAAGAGCTAAGGGCCCCTCGCTCTGTTTCTCATAGCAGACCAAATGGGCCCAGTAGATAGTTAATAAGGGCCCCTAGCAGACCAAAATGGCCCGGTAGATAGTTAATAAGGGTCCCTAGCAGACCAAATGGGCCCGGTAGATAGTTAATAAGGGC
The DNA here is from genome assembly GCF_002021735.2 of Oncorhynchus kisutch. Taxonomy (NCBI): domain Eukaryota; kingdom Metazoa; phylum Chordata; class Actinopteri; order Salmoniformes; family Salmonidae; genus Oncorhynchus; species Oncorhynchus kisutch. The sequence goes on from NC_034184.2 coordinate 85,126,638, forward strand.
CCCTAGCAGACCAAAAGGGCCCGGTAGATAGTTAATAAGGGCCCCTAGCAGACCAAATGGGCCCGGTAGATAGTTAATAAGGGCCCCTAGCAGACCAAAAGGGCCCAGGAGATAGTTAATAAGGGCCCCTAGCAGACCAAATGGGCCCGGTAGATAGTTAATAAGGGCCCCTAGCAGACCAAAAGGGCCCGGTAGATAGTTAATAAGGGCCCCTAGCAGACCAAATGGGTCTAGTGTAGTGCAATATTAAGGAATAAGCAGCCATTTGGAAAACACAATTTTTATTAATTACATTTTTTATTTCACCTTTGTAGGCCAGTTGAGAACAAGTTTACTACTGTGACCTGGCCAAGATAAAGCAAATCAGTGCGACACAAACAACAACACAGAGTTACACATGGAGTAAACAACAACACAGAGTTACACATGGAGTAAACAACAACACAGAGTTACACATGGAGTAAACAACAACACAGAGTTACACATGGAGTAAACAACAACACAGAGTTACACATGGAGTAAACAACAACACAGAGTTGCACATGGGGATAAGCAAACATACAGGCAATAACACAATAGAAAAGTGTATATACAGTGTGTGCAAATGTAGTAAGATTAGGGAGGTAAGGCAAATAAAAGGCCATAGAGGCAAAATAATTATAATTTAGCAATTAATCACTGAAGTGATAGATATGCAGAATATGAATGTGCAACGTATGGCACTGTGATAGACTGCATCCAGTTTGCTGAGTAGAGTGTTGGAGGCTATTTTGTAAATGACATCACCGAAGTCAAGGATCGGTAGGATAGTCCGTTTTCACGAGGGTATGTTTGGCAGCATGAGTGAAGGATGCTTTGTTTGCAAAATAGGAAGCTGATTCTAGATTTAATTTTAGATTGGAGATGCTTAATGTGAGTCTGGAAAGAGAGATAACAGTCTAACCAGACACCTAGGTATTTGTAGCTGTCCACATATTCTAAGTCAGAACCGTCCAGATCAGCGATGCTCTGCAGGAGCCGCAGCTCCTGGTTAGCAGAGAGCAGAATAAGTCTAGACATGTATTACAGGAGAGAACACATTTATTCCCACTGCTAATCAGACAAAGAGAGGGAAGGGGTGGAGTAGAGGGAGAGAGAGAGAGAGAGAGAGGGACAGTGAGCCAGTGAGAGGGATAACGGGAGAGGGGGAGATGATAGTGAAAAAGGGAGAGAGGGATAGCGGGAGAGGGAGAAAGGGACAACCGGAGAAGGAGAGAGGGATTGTGAGGTAGTGAGAGAGGGATAATAAGAGATGGAGAGAGAGATAACGGGAGAGGGAGAGAGGGATAGTGAGAGAGTGAGAGAGGGATAGTGAAATAGTGAGAGACGGATAGAGGGAGAGGGAGAGAGGGATAGAGGGAGAGGGAGAGAGGGATAGTGAGATAGGGAGAGAAGGATAGCGGGAGAGGGAGAAAGGGACAACTGGAGAAGGAGAGAGGGATTGTGAGGTAGTGAGAGAGGGATAATAGGAGAGGGAGAGAGAGTTAACGGGAGGGCGAGAGGGATAGAGGGATAGAGGGAGAGAGGGATAGTGAGATAGTGAGAGAGGGATAATGGGAGAGGGAGAGAGGGATAATGGGAGAGGGAGAGAGGGATATTGAGATAGGGAGAGAGGAAGATCATTGTAACTTTCACAACCATTCTACCACCTTAACCAGACCATAACCTCCAGCCATAACGAGAGAGAGAGAGAGACAGATGTTGACTAAACTGTACCATGAAGACCCTGTTCTTTGATTGGCTGAGCGTTTCATTGGTTGCAGTTAAAGGATTGGTTCACAGATACAAAATTATACATTGGTTTCTTGACCCTGTATAAGCAGTCTAAGACAGGGTTTGGTTTGGTTTTCCCTGGCACTGTTTCCACACGCTAACACTTTTCCTTTTCAAGTTGGAATATAAATATGAAATATGTCTAAATCATCCGGAAGTATTTAAAAAATAGTTGTGAAGTTCAACAAAGTCCACTTATAGACGTTTAAATCAAGATGTGCGAAAAAATGTGAGATGTGAATCCTTGGCTGTAGTTTAAGCATGATGTAAAACCATAAACTCTTTAACTTTGAGAAAAAAGGGTGTACTCTGCTAGATTTGATTTTATTCAACTTTCTTTTTTTTCTCCGATCTTAATTCTTTCCTTTTTTTGCTTCGCACCACATTTCAACGTTGATGAATCGTGGGTTAAAAAAGGAATGTTTTCTCCTCAACCAATCAGCCTGTTACAGCACTGTTGGGTTGGCTGCCTGGGGTTGTATCTCAAATGGTACTATTTTCCCTACTTAGTGCACTACCGTAGGGCTCTGGTCTAAAGTAGTGCACTACACAGAGAATAGGGTGTTATTTGGGACGCTTGCTGGCTTGTATGTACGTTTCTGTTGCCTTCAGACCTTGAGACCGATTGGGACAGATTGTGTTTCTTCCTACTCTCTCTGCTTTTCTCATTCCAACCTGATACACTTTGTCTTAGTTTCCTTCTAACCAGGACCTCTTGTCATGAGTTATAGCTAAAGTTTAGCGATTAAGACGAACGTGTAGGTCATGTCAATGTAATAATGTAAAACGGATCTCTATTATAGGTTTGGATAATAAGGCAACTTATCGAGACCGTTTAACTATTGTCTTGTCTCAAGGGTCAAAAATGACCAGCCACTATGTTTAACAGGAGAGAAAATCCCCATAAATGATATTATTTCAACTGGAATTTTGATGATTTTTCCTAGAGTGACCCAAACATTAGACAAAGTGAAACATCGCCTTTGTTCATATTTCCATGAAAACGATTGTCTAAGGGTCATTTTTACACACCACAAAAACCACAAAGACACACACACACACACACACACACACACACACAATGAGAACTTGATCATATGTGCTACTGATTGAACAAGTCTATACAGGGAAGCCGACCAGTGGAGGCCCGGAGTAGAACCAGGGGTTGTGACAGATGGACTGAGGGGACACAATGTCACTTGTGAAAATGTCTTCACCTCTTATGAACTCAGACAGCAGCTCCTGAAGAGGAAGTTCACCATGGTTGGCACAGTTACAAAGAACAAGCGTGAGCTCCCCCCTGCACTCCTCGCAACAAGGGAAAGAGAGGCCTTCTCATCAAAGTTTGCCTTCACCCCCACCACCACTCTAGATTCTTACCTCCCAAAGAGGAACAAGAATGTGGTCCTCCTGAGCACACTACACAAAATGGCTGAGATCAGTGATCGTGAGGACAGGAAGCCAGCCATCATGGTTAGAGCGTTGGACTAGTAACCGGAAGGTTGCAAGTTCAAACCCCCGAGCTGACAAGGTACAAATCTGTCGTTCTGCCCCTGAACAGGCAGTTAACCCACTGTTCCTAGGCCGTCATTGAAAATAAGAATTTGTTCTTAACTGACTTGCCTAGTAAAATAAAGGTTAAAATAAAATAAAATCATTCCGGACTACAACCACAACAAAGGAGGCGTTGACAACCTGGAAAAGGTGATTGGAACATACAGCTGCAGGAGGATGACTGCCTGCTGACCCCTGGTCATCTTCCATAACATCATTGATGTGTCCTCATACAATACAATCTTCGAGGTATGGAACAAGATCGAAACTACCTGGATGCCTGATAAGCAGAACAAGTAACCCCACACATTCAAAGAAGGGAGCGCCTCCCCCGGACAGCAGCCTCTGCAGCACTTGTGAAATCTGTTCAGGGGGCTGAATCTTGTCCTGATCCACCTGAGGCTGCAGCTGGGGCAGGCAAGTGGAGGAGATGCCAATCCTGACCCCCAAAGAAGGACTGTAAAAACGAATACTATGTGCTGCACATGTGAGAAATACATCTGCAAAGTCCATGCACACACACTTGCATACTGTCCTACATGTGTTAATTAGATAATTAATTGCTAATTAGAGTTGATTGATTTATTGATTGATTTGTTCTTCACGTTTTTGTTTTGTATCTATTATCCTATCTTATTATTGTTATTATTATTATTATTATTATTATTGTTGCTGTTTATCCACCTTGTGGATCGGGTTTAAAAAAATGGGAGAAAATGTTTTTTTTGTGTGAATTTTTCACCCCCCTTTTTTCTGCTCAATTTCGTGGTATCCACTTGGTAGTAGTTACAGTCTTTCTCTTGCATTTCAAAGATGATTGTACTAAACAGCTACAGGCAGTTGTAATTGAGGTATTTAATTTTAGGCCTTTCTAAATGATCATGTTCTAATTTCAAACTGTCTTGATTGGTTGGTTAGAGTAACATGCCTTGATTGGTTGGTTAGAGTAACATGCCTTGATTGGTTGGTTAGAGTAACATGCATTGATTGGTTGGTTAGAGTAACATGCCTTGATTGGTTGGTTAGAGTAACATGCCTTGATTGGTTGGTTAGAGTAACATGCCTTGATTGGTTGGTTAGAGTAACATGCCTTGATTGGTTGGTTAGAGTAACATGCCTTGATTGGTTGGTTAGAGTAACATGCCTTGATTGGTTGGTTAGAGTAACATGCCTTGATTGGTTGGTTAGAGTAACATGCACTCTGCTGTTGGCAGAAATAAAAGTTCCATCACTTTAGAAAATTATATTTGTAATTATAATTGTAATAGTGTCGTGAACATTGGAGTTAAATTCTTAGCTATAGCAAAAAACCTTACTATTACAGGTATGTTTTTGTGTTATATAATAATAATAATAATAATGTATTTTTTGTTACTGAATATACAATTGACTAGATTACAAAGGTACGATAACTACATTTGAAGTCTTCATCATTCATGTAGAAGTTGAACTGATGAACATGTCAGCTTTATCTGCAACTTCCCTAGCTTGTGTTTTGTGAGTTTACTGCATTTATTACGAAGTCACGTTTCACTGACAAATTCATTGAAGCAGCATCAAGATATCGTCTCCGCTCTCCACTATGAAAATACCCTCCATATCGACTGGTCAAATAGTGTGCGACAAGTCTCACAGAGTAGCAATTGTAGCCTACAGTCTACATTTTGATAGCTTTCGATGACTATTGGTCCACTGTTCTCTTTCCAGGTTTGACAGTTTATAAAACGTTTCCTCTTTGAACAAAAAGAAAATGTCTTTATAAAAACTGAAATGCAGGAGTTGACATTATTTCTTAACTTGAACTAAAGTTTTCATGAGGGAAGACGTGGTACACCGTAATTAAATGAGAGAAAGTTCAAGTTGACAGTTCCAGGCTTGATCGCAAGGCTGTCAAATATTCAGTAAAATAACATACAAATATTTAGTAAAATAAAATATACATTTTTAGTAAAATAACATACCAATATTTAGAAAAATAACATACAAACATTCAGTAAAATAACATACAGATATGATACCTCATGGTGTTTCTGAATAACTTTTTATCATATTATTGAATTTAGATTAGAGTATTAAATATTATTATGTTATTGTTATTATATTATTGTTTGTCATTTAAATTAAATTGCCTATCAGTTTTATAAATATTAATGTGCATATAATTGCATATAATTGTTTTTCTGGCCTATCCAGACAAAGAATCCATTCACTCTGCCTTTGAGTGATAGAGCACAGACTGTGAGATGACATATTCATCTCTACACCTGCATTACTTGCTGTTTGGGGTTTTAGGCTGGGTTTCTGTACAGCACTTTGAGATATAAGCTGATGTAAGAAGGGCTATATAAATACATTTGATTTGATTTGATATTCCCAGATGGATTTTGAACTCACAATATAAAAAAATAAAAATAATAATTTCATAGATTTGTAACACGACCACTTTCTCTTGGTCACAGAGGGATGACATCACTTTGTGCGTAAAGGTGGAGTTTTAACGAGTCTGCAGACGCTTGAATGGTGTTTCTGCGTCGCTCAGAGGACGTTTGAATGGCGTCTCTGCGTCACTCAGAGGACGTGTGAATGGCGTCTCTGCGTCGCTCAGAGGAATAAGAACACCTCCTCCCAGCTGCCCACTGCACTGAAGATAGCAAACACTGTCACCTCGGATAAATCCACTATAATTGAGAATTTCAATAAGCATTTTCTACGGCTGGCCATGCTTTCCATCTGGCTACTCCTACCCTGGTCAACAGCACTGCACCCCCCACAGCAACTCGCCCAAGCCTTCCCCATTTCTCCTTCTCCCAAATCCGTTCAGCTGATGTTCTGAAAGAGCTGCAAAATCTGGATCCCTACAAATCAGCCGGGCTAGACAATCTGGACCCTTTCTTTCTAAAATTATCTGCCGAAATTGTTGCCACCCCTATTACTAGCCTGTTCAACCTCTCTTTCATGTCGTCTGAGATTCCGAAAGATTGGAAAGCAGCTGCGGTCATCCCCCTCTTCAAATGGGTAAACACTCTTGACCCAAACTGCTACAGACCTATATCTATCCTACCCTGCCTTTCTAGGGTCTTCTAAAGCCAAGTCAACAAACACATTACCGACCATTTCGAATCCCACCATACCTTCTCCGCTATGCAATCTAGTTTCAGAGCTGGTCATGGGTGCATCTCAGTCACGCTCAAGGTCCTAAACGATATCTTAACCGCCATCGATAAGAAACAATACTGTGCAGCAGTATTCATCAACCTGGCCAAGGCTTTCGACTCTGTCAATCACCACATCCTCATCGGCAGACTCGACAGCCTTGGTTTCTCAAATGATTGCCTCGCCTGGTTCACCAACTACTCTGATAGAGTTCAGTATGTCAAATCGGAGGTTTCATGAGAGCCAGTTTGATCATAGCTCTTGAAGAAGCTTTAAAAGTTCTTGACATTTTCCGGCTAACCCTAACCTTCATGTGTTAACGGCTCATTTCTGGATTTTGATAATTAGTGGGTATCGGCCTAATTCTGCTCTGCATGCATTATTTGGTGTTCTACGTTGAACACGGAGGATATTTTTAGCAGATTTTTGCGTGCAGAGTTTTCAATATGGTGTTTGTCGCATTTTGTGAAGTCTTGGATGGTGAGCGGACCCCAGACCTCAGAATTCTGCGTACAGTCTAAATTTCTCTTTCTCTCTCTCACTCTCTCTCTCTCTCTCTCTCTCTCTCTCTCTCTCTCTCTCTCTCTCTCTCTCTCTCTCTCTCTCTCTCTCTCTTTGAACAGAGCATGGCTACGTACAGTAGGTGAAGATTCAATTCAACAATTGTATGAAAATGGCTGAATGAAATAGTTGGATGACATTTTCTGGCAGTGAAACACAATTTACATCACTATTTAACCGTCAATGATTATTTGAATTGATGCAGTCATCTAGTGAGGCCTTCATGTCGACATCAATGGTGCTAATGGTGTTTTGTAACGTGCTGAGCTGTGGTTATCTTACCTCTTCCTTCTCCTGCAGGATCAGACCAACCACTACGATGTTGATAGGGTGTTTTGTAACGTGCTGAGCTGTGGTAATCTTACCTCTTCCTTCTCCTGCAGGATCAGACCAACCACTACGATGTTGTAATGGTGTTTTGTAACGTGCCTGAGCTGTGGTTATCTTACCTCTTCCTTCTCCTGCAGGATCAGACCAACCACTACGATGTTGTAATGGTGTTTTGTAACGTGCCTGAGATGTGGTTATCTTACCTCTTCCTTCTCCTGCAGGATCAGACCAACCACTACGATGTTGTAATGGTGTTTTGTAACGTGCCTGAGCTGTGGTTATCTTACCTCTTCCTTCTCCTGCAGGATCAGACCAACAACTACGATGTTGATAGGGTGTTTTGTAATGTGCTTTGCTGTGGTTATCTTACCTCTTCCTTCTCCTGCAGGATCAGACCAACCACTACGATGTTGTAATGGTGTTTTGTAACGTGCCTGAGCTGTGGTTATCTTACCTCTTCCTTCTCCTGCAGGATCAGACCAACCACTACGATGTTGATAGGGTGTTTTGTAACGTGCTGAGCTGTGGTTATCTTACCTCTTCCTTCTCCTGCAGGATCAGACCAACCACTACGATGTTGTAATGGTGTTTTGTAACGTGCTGAGCTGTGGTTATCTTACCTCTTCCTTCTCCTGCAGGATCAGACCAACCACTACGATGTTGTAATGGTGTGTTGTAACGTGCCTGAGCTGTGGTTATCTTACCTCTTCCTTCTCCTGCAGGATCAGACCAACCACTACGATGTTGTAATGGTGTTTTGTAACGTGCCTGAGCTGTGGTTATCTTACCTCTTCCTTCTCCTGCAGGATCAGACCAACCACTACGATGTTGTAATGGTGTTTTGTAACGTGCTGAGCTGTGGTTATCTTACCTCTTCCTTCTCCTGCAGGATCAGACCAACCACTACGATGTTGTAATGGTGTTTTGTAACGTGCCTGAACTGTGGTTATCTTACCTCTTCCTTCTCCTGCAGGATCAGACCAACAACTACGATGTTGATAGGGTTTCCAATGCTGGCATCATGAAACAACCCCGACACCTGAAACAGAATGGACATGATTTAGACTCAGACGGGATCAATCAATCATCCTAATATGAAACTGTGAAATGAAACAAGTACACTGACATTAGCTAAAGCGTCTGACAGATTGAAGATGAGTTTCCATTTGAGTATTATGTTAATAATAACATGTTGATTTCATTATCTGTGATAATAAAAGGCATTAGAGGTACGTCACGAAACTGTTCTGACACAATGCATCAAACGCAGACCTAATCATGTTAGACATGATAATGCACTTAGTCGGGTCATGCAGACCCAGACAGGAAGAAACACAGAGCCGTCCACTCCTATCTGAAAACAAGCCCACACACCTCCTGATAGATGGAGAGAGAGGATGGTGAGAGAGAGGATGGTGAGAGAGGATGGCGAGAGAGGATGGAGAGAGAGGATGGAGAGAGGGGATGGTGAGAGAGGATGGAGAGAGAGAGATGGAGAGAGAGAGGATGGTGAGAGAGGATGGAGAGAGAGAGGATGTGAGAGAGGATGGCGAGAGAGGATGGAGAGAGAGCGATGGAGAGAGAGAGATGGAGAGAGAGGATGGAGAGAGAGGATGGAGAGAGAGAGGATGGAGAGAGGATGTGAGAGAGAGGATGGAGAGAGGGGATGGTGAGAGAGGATGGAGAGAGAGAGATGGCGAGAAAGAGGATGGAGAGAGAGGATGGAGAGAGAGAGGATGAGAGAGGATAGATAGAGGATGGAGGGAGAGGATGGAGAGAGAGCAGATGGAGAGAGAGCAGATGGAGAGAGAGAGGATGGAGAGAGAGGGTGGAGAGAGAGGGTGGAGAGAGAGGATGGAGAGAGAGAGATGGAGAGAGAGAGGATGAGAGAGAGGATGGAGAGAGAGAGAGGGGATGGTGAGAGAGAGAGATATGATGGTGAGAGAGATAGAGAGAGAGAGAAATGGAGAGTGAGAGGATGGAGAGAGAGATAGAGGATGGAGAGAGAGAGAGAGAGAGAGAGAGAGAGAGAAGATGGAGAGAGAGAGCGGATGGAGAGAGAGAGAGAGGATGGAGAGAGAGAGCGAGGATGGAGAGAGAGGAGAGAGAGAGGGAGGATGGATGGAGAGAGAGAGAGGATGGAGAGAGAGAGAGGATGGAGAGAGAGAGAGAGAGGATGGAGAAAGAGAGAGAGAGGATGGAGAGAGGGAGAGGATGGCGAGAGAGAGAGAGAGGATGGAGAGAGAGAGAGAGGATTGAGCGAGAGAGAGGGAGAGGATGGAGAGAGAGAGAGAGAGGGGATGGAGAGAGAGAGAGGATGGAGAGAGAGAGAGAGGATGGAGAGAGAGAGAGAGAGAGAGAGAGAGAGAGAGAGAGAGAGGATGGAGAGAGACCTGCTAATCTTCCTTTTCCTTGAGAGGGTTCCTTCATTTCTCTGCTCCATCTGTTGAAATGAGAAAGTGCAGCGATAATGGTCCACAACCAGATTATATTAATCAGGTTTGTCCATTTCACCGCTGCAGGTCCCACGCAGATGATTGCAATTCTCCCTGTCAAGCCATTAGTGTGAGATCTATTTAGCGTCTGATAACATTAACGTGGAACTTAATGTAAATGTCACAATACAAAATAACACCTCTCTACCAGGTACGTTTGAGACGGGGTGCAGGTAGGGGGGCTATAAGGAAGCCCCGAAGTGCAACGATCAACGATAAACACCTCCTGTTACCATTATTAAACTTCAAACAAACCAGGGCGCTATTTGATTAGGCTGAACTCTGTGATCAATAAATCCTGTTTAATGTGTGTGAGAGAGAGAGGAGAGTGAGAGGAGAGAGAGAGAAGAGAGAGAGATGGAGAGAGAGAGAGAGAGCGAGAGAGTGAGAGAAGAGAGAGAGAGAGAAGAGAGAGAGAGAGAGAGAGAGAGGGGGGAGAGAGACAGGGAGAGAGAGAGAGAGAGAGAGAGAGAGAGAGAGAGAGAGAGAGAGAGAGAGAGAGAGAGAGAGAGGGGGGGGGAGAGAGACAGAGAGACAGGGAGAGAGAGAGAGAGAGAGAGAGAGAGAGAGAGAGAGAGAGAGAGACAGAGAGAGATGGAGAGAGAGAGAGAGAGAGACCACTCTGTACTGTGTCTGTCTGTCTGTGCGCCTGGTCTGTAAAGTAATACAACACCTTCCATAGCGGTATCACTGTAGCCTATTTAATATGGACCTGATAGTGTCTCATTACTTTAAATCAGAGCCCCATGGGCCCTCTCTCTCCATGGACCCTCTCTCCCCATGGGCCCTCTCTCCCCATGGGCCTTCTCTCTCCATGGACCCTCTCTCCGCATGGGCCCTCTCTCCCCATGGGCCCTCTCTCCCCATGGGCCCTTTCTCCCCATGGGCCTTCTCTCTCCATGGACTCTCTTGCCCCATGGGCCCTCTCTCCCCATGGGCCATCTCTCCCCATGGACCCTCTCTCCCCATGGGCCCTCTCTCCACATGGGCCTTCTCTCTCCATGGGCCCTCTCTCTCCATGGACCCTCTCTCCCCATGGGCCTTCTCTCTCCATGGGCCCTCTCTCTCCATGGACCCTCTCGCCCCATGGGCCATTTCTCCCCATGGGCCCTGTCTCCCCATGGGCCTTCTCTCTCCATGGGCCCTCTCTCTCCATGGACCCTCTCTCCCCAAAGGCCCTCTCTCCCCATGGGCCCTCTCTCCCCATGGGCCCTGTCTCCACATGGGCCCTGTCTCCCCATGGGCCCTCTCTCACCATTGGCCCCTCTCTGCCCATGGGCCCTGTCTCCACATGGGCTATGTCTCCCCATGGGCCCTCTCTCTCCATGGACCCTCTCTCCCCAAAGGCCCTCTCTCCCCATGGGCCCTCTCTCCACATGGGCCCTGTCTCCCCATGGGCCCTCTCTCTCCATGGACCCTCTCTCCCCATGGGCCCACTCTCCCCATGGGCCCTGTCTCCCCATGGGCCTTCTCTCTCCACATGGGCCCTGTCTCCCCATGGGCCCACTCTCCCCATGGGCCCTCTCTCCCCATAGGCCCTGTTTCCCCATGGGCCCTTTCTCCCCATGGGCCCTGTTTCCCCATGGGCCCTCTCTCCCCATGGGCCCTCTCTCCCCATGGGCCCTGTCTCCCCATGGGCCCTCTCTCCCCATGGGCCCTGTCTCCCCATGGGCCTTCTCTCTCCATGGACCCTCTCGCCCCATGGGCCCTCTCTCCCCATGGGCCCTCTCTCCCCATGGACCCTGTCTCCCCAATGGCCCCTCTCTCCCCATGGGCCCTGTCTCCCCATGGGCCCTTTCTCCCTGTGGGCCCTGTCTCCCCATGGGGCCTCTCTCTCCATGGACCCTCTCTCCCCAAAGGCCCTCTCTCCCCATGGGCCCTCTCTCCCCATGGGCCCTGTCTCCACATGGGCCCTCTCTCCACATGGGCCCTGTCTCCCCATGGGCCCTCTCTAACCAAAGGGCCCTCTCTTCCCATGGGCCCTGTCTCTCCATGGGCCCTCTCTCCCCATGGGCCCTCTCTCCCCATGGGCCCTGTCTCCCCATGGGCCCTCTCTCCCCAAGGGCCCTGTCTCCGCATGGGCCCTGTCTCCACATGGGCCCTGTCTCCACATGGGCCCTGTTTCCCCATGGGTCCTCTCTCCCCATGGGCCCTGTCTCCCCATGGGCACTCTATCCCCATGGGCCCTGTTTCCCCATGGGCCCTTTCTCCCCATGGGCCCTGTTTCCCAATGGGCCCTCTCTCCCCATGGGCCCTGTTTCCCCATGGGCCCTCTCTCCCCATGGGCCCTCTCTCCACATGGGCCCTGTCTCCCCATGGGCCCTCTCTCTCCATGGACCCTCTCTCCCCATGGGCCCACTCTCCCCATGGGCCCTGTCTCCCCATGGGCCTTCTCTCTCCACATGGGCCCTGTCTCCCCATGGGCCCACTCTCCCCATGGGCCCTCTCTCCCCATAGGCCCTGTTTCCCCATGGGCCCTTTCTCCCCATGGGCCCTGTTTCCCCATGGGCCCTCTCTCCCCATGGGCCCTCTCTCCCCATGGGCCCTGTCTCCCCATGGGCCCTCTCTCCCCATGGGCCCTGTCTCCCCATGGGCCTTCTCTCTCCATGGACCCTCTCGCCCCATGGGCCCTCTCTCCCCATGGGCCCTCTCTCCCCATGGACCCTGTCTCCCCAATGGCCCTCTCTCCCCATGGGCCCTGTCTCCCCATGGGCCCTTTCTCCCTGTGGGCCCTGTCTCCCCATGGGGCCTCTCTCTCCATGGACCCTCTCTCCCCAAAGGCCCTCTCTCCCCATGGGCCCTCTCTCCCCATGGGCCCTGTCTCCACATGGGCCCTCTCTCCACATGGGCCCTGTCTCCTCATGGGCCCTCTCTAACCAAAGGGCCCTCTCTTCCCATGGGCCCTGTCTCTCCATGGGCCCTCTCTCCCCATGGGCCCTCTCTCCCCATGGGCCCTGTCTCCCCATGGGCCCTCTCTCCCCAAGGGCCCTGTCTCCGCATGGGCCCTGTCTCCACATGGGCCCTGTCTCCACATGAGCCCTGTTTCCCCATGGGTCCTCTCTCCCCATGGGCCCTGTCTCCCCATGGGCCCTCTATCCCCATGGGCCCTGTTTCCCCATGGGCCCTTTCTCCCCATGGGCCCTGTTTCCCAATGGGCCCTCTCTCCCCATGGGCCCTGTTTCCCCATGGGCCCTTTCTCCCCATGGGCCCTGTTTCCCCATGGGCCCTCTCTCCCCATGGGCCCTGTCTCCCCATGGGCCCTGTCTCCCCATGGGCCCTGTTTCCCCATGGGCCCTGTCTCCCCATGGGCCCTGTTTCCCCATGGGCCCTGTCTCCCCATGGGCCCTGTTTCCCCATGGGCCCTGTCTCCCCATGGGCCCTGTCTCCCCATGGGCCCTCTCTCCCCATGGGCCCTCTCTCCTAATGGACTCTAGTCAAAAGGAGTGCACTATGTAGGAAATAATCTGCCATTTTGGGACGGAACCACAGTATTTATACACTCCTGTGTTGTCTACACTAGGCTCAGTGTTACCGCTGTCCTGGTCAGTAAGAGAGAGAGGGGAGCATTGGGACTTGAAAGAATTTCATTAATTTCGCCTGGAGTTGATAAATATAATATCTCTAAGCTCATTGGTCGCTTCCGCCAGCTGGATTGAGTCACCGCTAGGGGACGAAGCCGCACGGAAGTGTTCTTAAAATCACACACACACACACACACACACACACACACACACACACACACACACACACACACACACACACACACACACACACACACACACACACACACACACTGAAATGTTCTTAACAGGAGGAGATCCTAGTTTAGTACCCAAATGGTACCCTATTCCCTAAGTAGATCACTACTTATAGGGGCTCTGGTAAAAAAAAGCAGTGCACTTTATAGAGAATAGGTTACCATTTGGGACGTAAAGCTCCCGGGCCGTCACTTAAAGACCGGAACTACTTCTCTACCAGAAAATACAGCTCCTGCTTCTGCCTTTTATTCTCAACACTCTGATTGAAACAAGATGTAAAATATAACAATGAACCATGGTCGCTTTTGTGCTTTAATTCTGCCTCCCAAATGTGCTATGGTCAAAAGTCATGTACTATGTAGGGAATTGATGCCAATTGGGACTCAAGTCATATTCTCCTGCACAGTTTTTGAGGGTATTTTTTGTGTTGGTCATACCTCTGGTCTTCGTAGAACTGCAAACCTCCATGTCTGTTTTTTTTTGTGACTTCTTTACAGATTTTTAGAGGACCGACTGAGTCTTTCTACACAGCAATTACCGTTACCAATCAAACGGCATACTTATTACATGTTATGCTGCATTTCATTTACGTAAAACAGGTGTTTTACATTAGCATCCTGTCAGATTACTGGCACACTGAAATAACCAGCATCTGGATCAAATTTAAATTTATATTTTGAATTACAAAAAAGAAAGAAGCACAATTTTTTGGTCTAAAAACCAGGTAATCTGAGGGGATTAGGTTTGTAGATGGCTGCCCAGGTAATCTGAGGAGATTAGGTTTGTAGATGGCTGCCCAGGTAATCTGAGGAGATTAGGTTTGTAGATGGCTGCCCAGGTAATCTGAGGGGATTAGGTTTGTAGATGGCTGCCCAGGTAATCTGAGGGGATTAGGTTTGTAGATGGCTGCCCAGGTAATCTGAGGAGATGAGGTTTGTAGATGACCGCCCAGGTAATCTGAGGAGATGAGGTTTGTAGATGACCGCCCAGGTAATGTGAGGAGATGAGGTTTGTAGATGACCGCCCAGGTAATCTGAGGAGATGAGGTTTGTAGATGACCGCCCAGGTAATGTGAGGAGATGAGGTTTGTAGATGACCGCCCAGGTAATCTGAGGAGATGAGGTTTGTAGATGACCGCACAGGTAATCTGAGGGGATTAAGTTTGTAGATGGCTGCCCAGGTAATCTGAGGGGATTAGGTTTGTAGATGACCGCCCAGGTAATCTGAGGAGATGAGGTTTGTAGATGACCGCCCAGGTAATCTGAGGAGATGAGGTTTGTAGATGACCGCCCAGGTAATGTGAGGAGATGAGGTTTGTAGATGACCGCCCAGGTAATCTGAGGAGATTAGGTTTGTAGATGACCGCCCAGGTAATCTGAGGAGATGAGGTTTGTAGATGGCTGCCCAGGTAATGTGAGGAGATGAGGTTTGTAGATGACCGCCCAGGTAATGTGAGGAGATGAGGTTTGTAGATGACCGCCCAGGTAATCTGAGGAGATGAGGTTTGTAGGTGGCCACCCAGGTAATCTGAGGGGATTAGGTTTGTAGATGGCTGCCCAGGTAATGTGAGGAGATGAGGTTTGTAGATGGCTGCCCAGGTAATCTGAGGGGATTAGGTTTGTAGATGGCTGCCCAGGTAATCTGAGGGGATTAGGTTTGTAGATGGCTGCCCAGGTAATCTGAGGAGATGAGGTTTGTAGATGACCGCCCAGGTAATCTGAGGAGATGAGGTTTGTAGATGACCGCCCAGGTAATGTGAGGAGATGAGGTTTGTAGATGACCGCCCAGGTAATCTGAGGAGATGAGGTTTGTAGATGACCGCCCAGGTATTGTGAGGAGATGAGGTTTTGTAGATGACCGCCCAGGTAATCTGAGGAGATGAGGTTTGTAGATGACCGCACAGGTAATCTGAGGGGATTAGGTTTGTAGATGGCTGCCCAGGTAATCTGAGGGGATTAGGTTTGTAGATGACCGCCCAGGTAATCTGAGGAGATGAGGTTTGTAGATGACCGCCCAGGTAATCTGAGGAGATGAGGTTTGTAGATGACCGCCCAGGTAATGTGAGGAGATGAGGTTTGTAGATTACTGCCCAGGTAATCTGAGGAGATGAGGTTTGTAGATGACCGCCCAGGTAATCTGAGGAGATGAGGTTTGTAGATGACCGCCCAGGTAATCTGAGGAGATGAGGTTTGTAGATGGCTGCCCAGGTAATGTGAGGAGATGAGGTTTGTAGATGACCGCCCAGGTAATGTGAGGAGATGAGGTTTGTAGGTGGCCACCCAGGTAATCTGAGGGGATTAGGTTTGTAGATGGCTGCCCAGGTAATGTGAGGAGATGAGGTTTGTAGATGACCGTCCAGGTAATGTGAGGAGATGAGGTTTGTAGATGACCGCCCAGGTAATCTGAGGAGATGAGGTTTGTAGATGGCCACCCAGGTAATCTGAGGAAATTAGGTTTGTAGGTGGCCACCCAGGTAATCTGAGGAGATGAGGTTTGTAGGTGGCCACCCAGGTAATCTGAGGAGATGAGGTTTGTAGATGGCTGCCCAGGTAATCTGAGGAGATGAGGTTTGTAGGTGGCTGCCCAGGTAATCTGAGGAGATTAGGTTTGTAGATGGCTACCCAGGTAATCTGAGGATTACAAAAACAAAACGAGCAACTACACACCTGAGGCCAAGGAAAGGCAAAACAAGCAACTACACACCTGAGGCCAAGCAAAGTCAAAACAAGCAACTACACACCTGAGGCCAAGGAAAGTCAAAACAAGCATCTACACACCTGAGGCCAAGCAAAGTCAAAACAAGCAACTACACACCTGAGGCCAAGGAAAGTCGAAACAAGCATCTACACACCTGAGGCCAAGGAAAGTCAAAACAAGCATCTACAAATCAAATCAAATCAAATTTATTTATATAGCCCTTCGTACATCAGCTGATATCTCAAAGTGCTGTACAGAAACCCAGCCTAAAACCCCAAACAGTAAGCAATGCAGGTGTAGAAGCACGGTGGCTAGGAAAAACTCCCTAGAAAGGCCAAAACCTAGGAAGAAACCTAGAGAGGAACCAGGCTATGTGGGGTGGCCAGTCCTCTTCTGGCTGTGCCGGGTGGAGATTATAACAGAACATGGCCAAGATGTTCAAATGTTCATAAATGACCAGCATGGTCATATAATAATAAGGCAGAACAGTTGAAACTGGAGCAGCAGCACGGTCAGGTGGACTGGGGATAGCAAGGAGTCATCATGTCAGGTAGTCCTGGGGCATGGTCCTAGGGCTCAGGTACTCCGAGAGAGAGAAAGAAAGAGAGAATTGGAGAGAGCATATGTGGGGTGGCCAGTCCTCTTCTGTCTGTGCTGGGTGGAGATTATAACAGAGCATGGCCAAGATGTTCAAATGTTCATAAATGACCAGCATGGTCAAATAATAATAAGGCAGAACAGTTGAAACTGGAGCAGCAGCACGGCCAGGTGGACTGGGGACAGCAAGGAGTCATCATGTCAGGTAGTCCTGGGGCATTGTCCTAGGGCTCAGGTCCTCCGAGAGAGAGAGAGAAAGAGAGAAAGAGAGAATTAGAGAACGCACACTTAGATTCACACAGGACACCGAATAGGACAGGAGAGGTACTCCAGATATAACAAACTGACCCTAGCCCCCCGACACATAAACTACTGCAGCATAAATACTGGAGGCTGAGACAGGAGGGGTCAGGAGACACTGTGGCCCCATCCGAGGACACCCCCGGACAGGGTCATACAGGAAGGATATAACCCCACCCACTCTGCCAAAGCACAGCCCCCACACCACTAGAGGGATATCTTCAACCACCAACTTACCATCCTGAGACAAGGCCGAGTATTGCCCACAAAGATCTCCGCCATGGCACAACCCAAGGGGGGGCGCCAACCCAGACAGGATGACCACAACAGTGAATCAATCCACTCAGGTGACGCACCCCTTCCAGGGACGGCATGAGAGAGCCCCAGTAAGCCAGTGACTCAGCCGCTGTAATAGGGTTAGAGGCAGAGAATCCCAGTGGAAAGAGGGGAACCGGCCAGGCAGAGACAGCAAGGGCGGTTCGTTGCTCCAGAGCCTTTCCGTTCACCTTCCCACTCCTGGCCAGACTACACTCAATCATATGACCCACTGAAGAGATAAGTCTTCAGTAAAGACTTAAAGGTTGAGACCGAGTTTGCGTCTCTGACAGGGGTAGGCAGACCGTTCCATAAAAATTGAGCTCTATAGGAGAAGCCCTGCCTCCAGCTGTTTGCTTAGAAATTCTAGGGACAATTAGGAGGCCTGCGTCTTGTGACCGTAGCGTACGTGTAGGTATGTACGGCAGGACCAAATCAGAGAGATAGGTAGGAGCAAGCCCATGTAATGATTTGTAGGTTAGCAGTAAAACTTTGAAATCAGCCCTTGCTTTGACAGGAAGCCAGTGTAGGGAGGCTAGCACTGGAGTAATATGATCAAATTTTTTGGTTCTAGTCAGGATTCTAGCAGCTGTATTTAGCACCAACTGAAGTTTATTTAGTGCTTTATCCGGGTAGCCGGAAAGTAGAGCATTGCAGTTGTCTAACCTAGTAGTGACAAAAGCATGGATAAATTTTTCTGCATCATTTTTGGAAAGAAAGTTTCATATTTTTGCAATGTTACGTAGATGGAAAAAAGCTGTCCTTGAAATGGTCTTGATATGTTCTTCAAAAGAGAGATCAGGGTCCAGAGTAACGCCGAGGTCCTTCACAGTTTTATTTGAGACGACTGTACAACCATTAAGATTAATTGTCAGATTCAACAGAAGATCTCTTTGTTTCTTGGGACCTAGAACAAGCATCTCTGTTTTGTCCGAGTTTAAAAGTAGAAAGTTTGCAGCCATCCACTTCCTTATGTCTGAAACACATGCTTCTAGCAAGGGCAATTTTGGGGCTTCACCATGTTTCATTGAAATGTACAGCTGTGTGTCATCCGCATAGCAGTGAAAGTTAACATTATGTTTTCGAATAACATCCCCAAGAGGTAAAATATATAGTGAAAACAATAGTGGTCCTAAAACGGAACCTTGAGGAACACCAAAATTTACAGTTGATTTGTCAGAGGACAAAACATTCACAGAGATAAACTGATATCTTTCCGACAGATAAGATCTAAACCAGGCCAGAACTTGTCCGTGTTGACCAATTTGGGTTTCCAATCTCTCCAAAAGAATGTGGTGATCGATGGTATCAAATGCAGCACTAAGGTCTAGGAGCACGAGGACAGATGCAGAGCCTTGGTCCGATGCCATTAAAATGTAATTTACCACCTTCACAAGTTCCGTCTCAGTGCTATGATGGGGTCTAAAACCAGACTGAAGCATTTCGTATACATTTTTTGTCTTCAGGAAGGCAGTAAGTTGCTGCACAACAGCCTTTTCTAAAAATTTTGAGAGGAATGGAAGATTCGATATAGGCCGATAGTTTTTTATATTTTCTGGGTCAAGGTTTGGCTTTTTCAAGAGAGGCTTTATTACTGCCACTTTTAGTGAGTTTGGTACACGTCCGGTGGATAGAGAGACGTTTATTATGTTCAACATAGGAAGGCCAAGCACAGGAAGCAGCTCTTTCAGTAGTTTAGTTGGAATAGGGTCCAGTATGCAGCTTGAAGGTTTAGAGGCCATGATTATGTTCATCATTGTGTCAAGAGACATAGTACTAAAACACTTGAGTGTCTCCTTTGATCCTAAGTCCTGGGAGAGTTGTGCAGACTCAGGACAACTGATCTTTGAAGGAATACGCAGATTTAAAGAGGAGTCCGTAATTTGCTTTCTAATAATCATAATCTTTTCCTCAAAGAGGTTCATGAATTTATCACTGCTAAAGTGAAAGTCATCCTCTCTTGGGGAATGCTGCTTTTTAGTTAGCTTTGCGACAGTATCAAAAAGGAATTTCGGATTGTTCTTATTTTCCTCAATTAAGTTAGAAAAATAGGATGATCAAGCAGCAGTAAGGGCTCTTCGGTACTGCACGGTACTGTCTTTCCAAGCTAGTCGGAAGACTTCCAGTTTGGTGTGGCACCATTTCCGTTCCAATTTTCTGGAAGCTTGCTTCAGAGCTCGGGTATTTTCTGTGTACCAGGGAGCTGGTACACAGCTGAGGCCAAAGACAAAACCAAGCCACAACACACCTGAGGCCAAGCAAAGACAAAACAAGCATCTACACACCTGAGGCCAAGCAAAGACAAAACAAGCAACTACACACCTGAGGCCAAAGACAAACCAAGCCACAACACAACCTGGTGCCAAAGACAAACCAAGCCAAAACACACCTGAGGCCAAAGACAAACCAAGCCACAACACACCTGGGGCCAAAGACAAACCAAGCCACAACACACCTGGTGCCAAAGACAAACCAAGCCACAACACACCTGAGGCCAAAGACAAACCAAGCCACAACACACCTGAGGCCAAAGACAAACCAAGCCACAACACACCTGAGGCCAAAGACAAACCAAGCCACAACACACCTGAGGCCAAAGACAAACCAAGCCACAACACACCTGAGGCCAAAGACAACCCAAGCCACAACACACCTGAGGCCAAAGACAAACCAAGCCACTACACACCTGGTGCCAAAGACAAACCAAGCCACAACACACCTGAGGCCAAAGACAAACCAAGCCACAACACACCTGGTGCCAAAGACAAACCAAGCCACAACACACCTGAGGCCAAAGACAAACCAAGCCACAACACACCTGAGGCCAAAGACAAACCAAGCCACAACACACCTGGTGCCAAAGACAAACCAAGCCACAACACACCTGAGGCCAAAGACAAACCAAGCCACAACACACCTGAGGCCAAAGACAAACCAAGCCACAACACACCTGGTGCCAAAGACAAACCAAGCCACAACACACCTGGTGCCAAAGACAAACCAAGCCACAACACACCTGAGGCCAAAGACAAACCAAGCCACAACACACCTGGTGCCGAAGAAAAACCAAGCCACAACACACTGGTGCCAAAGACAAACCAAGCCACAACACACCTGGTGCCAAAGAGAAACCAAGCCACAACACACCTGGTGCTAAAGACAAACCAAGCCACAACACACCTGAGGCCAAAGACAAACCAAGCCACAACACACCTGGTGCCAAAGACAAACCAAGCCACAACACACCTGAGGCCAAAGACAACCCAAGCCACAACACACCTGAGGCCAAAGACAACCCAAGCCACAACACACCTGAGGCCAAAGACAAACCAAGCCACAACACACCTGGTGCCAAAGACAAACCAAGCCACAACACACCTGGTGCCAAAGACAAACCAAGCCGCAACACACCTGGTGCCAAAGACAAACCAAGCCACAACACACCTGGTGCCAAAGACAAACCAAGCCACAACACACCTGGTGCCAAAGAAAAACCAAGCCACAACACACCTGAGGCCAAAGACAAACCAAGCCACAACACACCTGAGGCCAAAGACAAACCAAGCCACAACACACCTGAGGCCAAAGACAAACCAAGCCACAACACACCTGGTGCCAAAGACAAACCATGCCACAACACACCTGGTGCCAATGACAAACCAAGCCACAACACACCTGAGGCCAAAGACAAACCAAGCCACAACACACCTGGTGCCAAAGACAAACCAAGCCACAACACACCTGGTGCCAAAGACAAACCAAGCCACAACACACCTGGTGCCAAAGACAAACCAAGCCACAACATACCTGGTGCCAAAGACAAACCAAGCCACAACACACCTGAGGCCAAAGACAAACCAAGCCACAACACACCTGAGGCCAAAGACAAACCAAGCCACAACACACCTGAGGCCAAAGACAACCCAAGCCACAACACACCTGAGGCCAAAGACAAACCAAGCCACAACAACACCTGGTGCCAAAGACAAACCAAGCCGCAACACACCTGGTGCCAAAGACAAACCAAGCCACAACACACCTGGTGGCCAAAGACAAACCAAGCCACAACACACCTGGTGCCAAAGACAAACCAAGCCACAAACACACCTGAGGCCAAAGACAAACCAAGCACAACACACCTGAGGCAAAGAAAAACCAAGCCACAACACACCTGAGGCCAAAGACAAACCAAGCCACAACACACCTGGTGCAAAGACAAACATGCCACAACACAGCCTGGTGCAATGACAAACCAAGCCCACAACACACCTGAGGCCAAAGACAAACCAAGCCACAACACACCTTGGTGCCAAAGACAAACCAAGCACAACACACCTGGTGCCAAGACAAACCAAGCCACAACACACCTGGTGCCAAAGACAAACCAAGCCACAACATACCTGGTGCCAAAGACAAACCAAGCCACAACACACCTGAGGCCAAAGACAAACCAAGCCACAACACACCTGAGGCCAAAGACAAACCAAGCACAACACACCTGAGGCCAAAGACAACCCAAGCCACAACACACCTGAGGCCAAAGACAAACCAAGCCACTACACACCTGGTGCCAAGACAAACCAAGCCACAACACACCTGGTGCCAATGACAAACCAAGCCACAACACACCTGAGGCCAAAGACAAACCAAGCCACAACACACCTGGTGCCAAAGACAAACCAAGCCACAACACACCTGGTGCCAAAGACAAACCAAGCCACAACACACCTGAGGCCAAAGACAAACCAAAGCCACAACACACCTGAGGCCAAAGACAAACCAAGCCACAACACACCTGAGGCCAAAGACAACCCAAGCCACAACACACCTGAGGCCAAAGACAAACCAAGCCACAACACACCTGGTGCCAAAGACAAACCAAGCCACAACACACCTGAGGCCAAAGACAAACCAAGCCACAACACACCTGAGGCCAAAGACAAACCAAGCCACAACACACCTGAGGCCAAAGACAACCCAAGCCACAACACACCTGAGGCCAAAGACAAACCAAGCCACTACACACCTGGTGCCAAAGACAAA
Organism: Oncorhynchus kisutch; assembly: GCF_002021735.2. Lineage (NCBI taxonomy): Eukaryota > Metazoa > Chordata > Actinopteri > Salmoniformes > Salmonidae > Oncorhynchus > Oncorhynchus kisutch. The sequence goes on from NC_034184.2 coordinate 85,149,253, forward strand.
CCAAGCCACAACACACCTGGTGCCAATGACAAACCAAGCCACAACACACCTGAGTGCCAAAGACAAACCAAGCCACAACACACCTGGGCCAAAGACAAACCAAGCCACAACACACCTGGTGCCAAAGACAAACCAAGCCACAACACACCTGGTGCCAAAGACAAACCAAGCCACAACACACCTGGTGCCAAAGACAAACCAAGCCACAACACACCTGAGGCCAAAGACAAACCAAGCCACAACACACCTGAGGCCAAAGACAAACCAAGCCACAACACACCTGAGGCCAAAGACAAACCAAGCCACAACACACCTGGTGCCAATGGACAAAACCAAAAGCAACAACACACCTGGAGGCCAATAGCAACACAAGCACAACACACACCTTGGTCCAATGACAAAACCAAGCCACAAACACACCTGAGGCCAAAGACAAACCAAGCCACAACACACTGGTGCCAAAGTACAAACTCAAGCCAAAACGACACGCTGGTGCCAAAGACAAACCCAAGTCCACAACACACCTGGTGCCAAAGAACAGAACCAAGCCACAACAACACCTGGTGCCAACGACAAACCCAAGGCCACAACACCCTGGTGCCAAAGACATACCAAGCCACAACACACCTGGTGCCAAAGACAAACCAGCCACAACACACCTGAGCCAAAAGACAAAACCAAGAGCCACAACACACCTGGATGGCCAAAAGACAAACAAGCACAAACACACCTGAGGCCAAAAGACAAAAACCAAGCCACAACACACCTGAGGCCAAAAGACAGAACCCAAGCCACAACACACCTGAAGGCCAAAGGACAAACCAAGCCACAACACACTTGAGGCCAATGACAAACCAAGCCAGCAACACACCTGAAGGCCAAAGACAAACGCAAGCCACAACAGCACCCTGGTGGCCAAATGACAAACCAAGCCAGCAACACACCTGAGGCCAAAGACAAACCAAGGGCCACAACACACCTGGTGCCAAATGACAAACCAAGCCAACAACACACCTGGTGCCAAAGACAAACCAGCCAACTACACACCTGGTGCCACAAAGACAAACCAAGGCGCACAAACGACCTGAGTGCCAAAGACACAACCAAAGGCCACAACACGCTGGATGCCAAAGACAAAACCCAAGTCACAACACAAACCTGAGGCCAAAGACAACCAAAAACCAAGCCACCAACACCCCCACACCTGAGTGCCAAAGACAAACCAAGCCACAACACACCTGAGCCAAAAGACAAAACCAAGCCACAACACACCTGGTGCCAAAGACAAACCAAGCCACAACACACCTGAGGCCAAAGACAAACCAAGCCACAACACACCTGGTGCCAAAGACAAACCAAGCCACAACACACCTGGTGCCAAAGACAAACCAAGCCACAACACACCTGGTGCCAAAGACAAACCCAAGCCACAACACACCTGGTGCCAAAGACAAAACCAAGCCACACACACCTGAGTGCCAAAGACAAACCAAGCCACAACACACCTGAGGCCAAAGACAAACCAAGCCACAACACACCTGAGGCCAAAGACAAACCAAGCCACAACACACCTGGTGCCAAGACAAACCAAGCCACAACACACCTGGTGCCAAAGACAAACCAAGCCACAACACACCTGGTGCCAAAGACAAACCAAGCCACAACAACCTGGTGCCAAAGACAAACCAAGCCACAACACACCTGGTGCCAAAGACAAACCAAGCCACAACACACCTGAGGCCAAAGACAAACAAGCCACAACACACTGAGGCCAAAGACAAACCAAGCCACAACACACCTGAGGCCAAAGACAACCCAAGCCACAACACACCTGAGGCCAAAGACAAACCAAGCCCAACACACCTGGTGCCAAAGACAAACCAAGCCACAACACACCTGGTGCCAAAGACAAACCAAGCCACAACACACCTGGGCCAAAGACAAACCAAGCCACAACACACCTGGTGCCAAAGACAAACCAAAGCCAACAACACACCTGGTGCAAAGACAAACCAAGCCACAACACACCTGAGGCCAAAGACAAACCAAGCCACAACCACACCTGGTGCCAATGACAAACCAAGCCACAACACAACCTGGTGCCAAAGGACAAACCCAAGCCAACAACCACACCTGGTGCCAAAGACCAAACCAAGCCAACAACACACCCTGGTGCCAAAGACAAACCAAGCCACAACACACCTGTCCAAAGACAAACCCAAGCCACAAACAACCTAGGCCAAACAACAACCACACACACCTGAGGCCAAAGACAAACCCAAGGCCACAACACACCTTGAGGCCAAGACAACCCAAGCCACCAACACACCTGAGGCCAAAGACAAACCAAGCCACTACCACACCTGGGTGCCAAATGACAAACCAAGCCACAACCCACACCTGGGGCCAAAGAACAAACCAAGCCCACAACACCACCTGGGTGCAAGAACCAAACCCAAGCCACAACAACACCTGGTGCCAATGACAAACCAAGCCACAACCACAACCTGGTGGCCAAAGACAAACCAAGCCACAACTGGGCTAAAAACCAAGCCACAACCACCTGGTGCCAAACGACAAACCCAGCCACAACACAACCTGGTGCCAAAGACAAACCAAGCCACAACACACCTGGTGCCAAAGACAAACCAAGCCACAACACACCTGAGGCCAAAGACAAACCAAGCCACAACACACTGAGGCCAAAGACAAACCAAGCCACAACACACCTGAGGCCAAAGACAACCAAGCCACAACACACCTGAGGCCAAAGACAAACCCAATAGCCACTACACACCTGGTGCCAAAGACAAACCAATCCACAACACACCTGGTGCCAAGACAACAACCAAGCCACAACACACCTGGTGCCAAAGACAAACCAAGCCACAACACACCTGGTGCCAAAGACAAACCAAGCCACAACACACCTGGTGCCAAAGACAAACCAAGCCACAACACACCTGGTGCCAAAGACAAACCAAGCCACAACACACCTGGTGCCAAAGACAAACCCAGCCACAACACACCTGGTGCCAAAGACAAACCAAGCCCACAACACACCTGGTGCCAAGACAAACCAAGCCACAACACACCTGAGGCCAAAGACAACCAAGCCACAACACACCTGAGGCCAAAGACAAACCAAGCCACAACACACCTGAGGCCAAAGACAACCCAAGCCACAACACACCTGAGGCCAAAGACAAACCAAGCCACAACACACCTGGTGCCAATGACAAACCAAGCCACAACACACCTGAGGCCAAAGACAAACCAAGCCACAACACACCTGGTGCCAAAGACAAACCAAGCCACAACACACCTGGTGCCAAAGACAAACCAAGCCACAACACACCTGGTGCCAAAGACAAACCAAGCCACAACACACCTGGTGCCAAAGACAAACCAAGCCACTACACACCTGGTGCCAAAGACAAACCAAGCCACAACACACCTGAGGCCAAAGACAAACCAAGCCACAACACACCTGAGGCCAAAGACAAACCAAGTCACAACACACCTGGTGCCAAAGACAAACCAAGCCACAACACACCTGAGGCCAAAGACAAACCAAGCCACAACACACCTGGTGCCAAAGACAAACCAAGCCACAACACACCTGGTGCCAAAGACAAACCAAGCCACAATACACCTGAGGCCAAAGACAAACCAAGCCACAACACACCTGAGGCCAAAGACAAACCAAGCCACAACACACCTGAGGCCAAAGACAAACCCAAGCCACAACACACCTGGTGCCAGAGACAAACCAAGCCACAACACACCTGAGGCCAAAGACAAACCCAGCCACAACACACCTGGTGCCAAAGACAAACCAAGCCACAACACACCTGGTGCCAAAGACAAACCAAGCCACAACACACCTGAGGCCAAAGACAAACCAAGCCACAACACACCTGAGGCCAAAGACAAACCAAGCCACAACACACCTGAGGCCAAAGACAACCCAAGCCACAACACACCTGAGGCCAAAGACAAACCAAGCCACAACACACCTGGTGCCAATGACAAACCAAGCCACAACACACCTGAGGCCAAAGACAAACCAAGCCACAACACACCTGGTGCCAAGACAAACCAAGCCACAACACACCTGGTGCCAAAGACAAACCAAGCCACAACACACCTGGTGCCAAAGACAAACCAAGCCACAACACACCTGGTGCCAAAGACAAACCAAGCCACTACACACCTGGTGCCAAAGACAACCAAGCCACAACACACCTGAGGCCAAAGACAAACCAAGCCACAACACACCTGAGGCCAAAGACAAACCAAGTCACAACACACCTGGTGCCAAAGACAAACCAAGCCACAACACACCTGAGGCCAAAGACAAACCAAGCCACAACACACCTGGTGCCAAGACAAACCAAGCCACAACACACCTGGTGCCAAAGACAAACCAAGCCACAATACACCTGAGGCCAAAGACAAACCAAGCCACAACACACCTGAGGCCAAAGACAAACCAAGCCACAACACACCTGAGGCCAAAGACAAACCAAGCCCACAACACACCTGGTGCCAGAGACAAACCAAGCCACAACACACCTGAGGCCAAAGACAAACCAAGCCACAACACACCTGAGGCCAAAGACAAACCAAGCCACAACACACCTGGTGCCAAAGACAACCCCAAGCCACAACCACACTGGTGCCAAAGACAAACCAAGCCACAACACACCTAAGGCCAAAGACAAACCAAGCCACAACACACCTGGTGCCAAAGAAAAACCAAGCCACAACACACCTGGTGCCAAAGACAAACCAAGCCACAACACACCTGGTGCCAAAGAGAAACCAAGCCACAACACACCTGGTGCTAAAGACAAACCAAGCCACAACACACCTGAGGCCAAAGACAAACCAAGCCACAACACACCTGGTGCCAAAGACAACCCAAGCCACAACACACCTGAGGCCAAAGACAACCCAAGCCACAACACACCTGAGGCCAAAGACAAACCAAGCCACAACACACCTGGTGCCAAAGACAAACCAAGCCACAACACACCTGAGGCCAAAGACAAACCAAGCCACAACACACCTGGTGCCAAAGACAAACCAAGCCACAACACACCTGAGGCCAAAGACAAACCAAGCCACAACACACCTGAGGCCAAAGACAAACCAAGCCACAACACACCTGAGGCCAAAGACAACCCAAGCCACAACACACCTGAGGCCAAAGACAAACCAAGCCACTACACACCTGGTGCCAAAGACAAACCAAGCCACAACACACCTGGTGCCAATGATAAACCAAGCCACAACACACCTGAGGCCAAAGACAAACCAAGCCACAACACACCTGGTGCCAAAGACAAACCAAGCCACAACACACCTGGTGCCAAAGACAAACCAAGCCACAACACACCTGGTGCCAAAGACAAACCCAGCCACAACACACCTGGTGCCAAAGACAAACCAAGCCACAACACACCTGGTGCCAAAGACAAACCAAGCCACAACACACCTGAGGCCAAAGACAAACCAAGCCACAACACACCTGAGGCCAAAGACAAACCAAGCCACAACACCTGAGGCCAAAGACAACCCCAAGCCACAACACACCTGAGGCCAAGACAAACCAAGCCACAACACACCTGGTGCCAATGACAAACCAAGCCACAACACACCTGAGGCCAAAGACAAACCAAGCCACAACACACCTGGTGCCAAAGACAAACCAAGCCACAACACACCTGGTGCCAAAGACAAACCAAGCCACAACACACCTGGTGCCAAAGACAAACCAAGCCACAACACACCTGAGGCCAAAGACAAACCAAGCCACAACACACCTGGTGCCAAAGACAAACCAAGCCACAACACACCTGAGGCCAAAGACAAACCAAGCCACAACACACCTGAGGCCAAAGACAAACCAAGCCACAACACACCTGGTGCCAGAGACAAACCAAGCCACAACACACCTGAGGCCAAAGACAAACCAAGCCACAACACACCTGAGGCCAAAGACAAACCAAGCCACAACACACCTGGTGCCAAAGACAACCCAAGCCACAACACACCTGGTACTAAAGACAAACCAAGCCACAACACACCTAAGGCCAAAGACAAACCAAGCCACAACACACCTGGTGCCAAAGAAAAACCAAGCCACAACACACCTGGTGCCAAAGACAAACCAAGCCACAACACACCTGGTGCCAAAGAGAAACCAAGCCACAACACACCTGGTGCTAAAGACAAACCAAGCCACAACACACCTGAGGCCAAAGACAAACCAAGCCACAACACACCTGGTGCCAAAGACAACCCAAGCCACAACACACCTGAGGCCAAAGACAACCCAAGCCACAACACACCTGAGGCCAAAGACAAACCAAGCCACAACACACCTGGTGCCAAAGACAAACCAAGCCACAACACACCTGAGGCCAAAGACAAACCAAGCCACAACACACCTGGTGCCAAAGACAAACCAAGCCACAACACACCTGAGGCCAAAGACAAACCAAGCCACAACACACCTGAGGCCAAAGACAAACCAAGCCACAACACACCTGAGGCCAAAGACAACCCAAGCCACAACACACCTGAGGCCAAAGACAAACCAAGCCACTACACACCTGGTGCCAAAGACAAACCAAGCCACAACACACCTGGTGCCAATGATAAACCAAGCCACAACACACCTGAGGCCAAAGACAAACCAAGCCACAACACACCTGGTGCCAAAGACAAACCAAGCCACAACACACCTGGTGCCAAAGACAAACCAAGCCACAACACACCTGGTGCCAAAGACAAACCAGCCACAACACACCTGGTGCCAAAGACAAACCAAGCCACAACACACCTGGTGCCAAAGACAAACCAAGCCACAACACACCTGAGGCCAAAGACAAACCAAGCCACAACACACCTGAGGCCAAAGACAAACCAAGCCACAACACCTGAGGCCAAAGACAACCCAAGCCACAACACACCTGAGGCCAAAGACAAACCAAGCCACAACACACCTGGTGCCAATGACAAACCAAGCCACAACACACCTGAGGCCAAAGACAAACCAAGCCACAACACACCTGGTGCCAAAGACAAACCAAGCCACAACACACCTGGTGCCAAAGACAAACCAAGCCACAACACACCTGGTGCCAAAGACAAACCAAGCCACAACACACCTGGTGCCAAAGACAAACCAAGCCACTACACACCTGGTGCCAAAGACAACCAAGCCACAACACACCTGAGGCCAAAGACAAACCAAGCCACAACACACCTGAGGCCAAAGACAAACCAAGTCACAACACACCTGGTGCCAAAGACAAACCAAGCCACAACACACCTGAGGCCAAAGACAAACCAAGCCACAACACACCTGGTGCCAAAGACAAACCAAGCCACAACACACCTGGTGCCAAAGACAAACCAAGCCACAATACACCTGAGGCCAAAGACAAACCAAGCCACAACACACCTGAGGCCAAAGACAAACCAAGCCACAACACACCTGAGGCCAAAGACAAACCAAGCCACAACACACCTGGTGCCAAAGACAAACCAAGCCACAACACACCTGAGGCCAAAGACAAACCAAGCCACAACACACCTGAGGCCAAAGACAAACCAAGCCACAACACACCTGGTGCCAAAGACAAACCAAGCCACAACACACCTGGTGCCAAAGACAAACCAAAGCCACAACACACCTGGTGCCAAAGACAAACCAAGCCACAACACACCTGGTGCCAATGATAAACCAAGCCACAACACACCTGAGGCCAAAGACAAACCAAGCCACAACACACCTGGTGCCAAAGACAAACCAAGCCACAACACACCTGGTGCCAAAGACAAACCAAGCCACAACACACCTGGTGCCAAAGACAAACCCAGCCCACAACACACCTGGTGCCAAAGACAAACCAAGCCACAACACACCTGGTGCCAAAGACAAACCAAGCCACAACACACCTGAGGCCAAAGACAAACCAAGCCACAACACACCTGAGGCCAAAGACAAACCAAGCCACAACACCTGAGGCCAAAGACAACCCAAGCCACAACACACCTGAGGCCAAAGACAAACCAAGCACAACACACCTGGTGCCAATGACAAACCAAGCCACAACACACCTGAGGCCAAAGACAAACCAAGCCACAACACACCTGGTGCCAAAGACAAACCAAGCCACAACACACCTGGTGCCAAAGACAAACCAAGCCACAACACACCTGGTGCCAAAGACAAACCAAGCCACAACACACCTGGTGCCAAAGACAAACCAAGCCACTACACACCTGGTGCCAAAGACAAACCAAGCCACAACACACCTGAGGCCAAAGACAAACCAAGCCACAACACACCTGAGGCCAAAGACAAACCAAGTCACAACACACCTGGTGCCAAAGACAAACCAAGCCACAACACACCTGAGGCCAAAGACAAACCAAGCCACAACACACCTGGTGCCAAAGACAAACCAAGCCACAACACACCTGGTGCCAAAGACAAACCAAGCCACAATACACCTGAGGCCAAAGACAAACCAAGCCACAACACACCTGAGGCCAAAGACAAACCAAGCCACAACACACCTGAGGCCAAAGACAAACCAAGCCACAACACACCTGGTGCCAAAGACAAACCAAGCCACAACACACCTGAGGCCAAAGACAAACCAAGCCACAACACACCTGAGGCCAAAGACAAACCAAGCCACAACACACCTGGTGCCAAAGACAAACCAAGCCACAACACACCTGGTGCCAAAGACAAACCAAGCCACAACACACCTGAGGCCAAAGACAAACCAAGCCACAACACACCTGGTGCCAAAGAAAAACCAAGCCACAACACACCTGAGGCCAAAGACAAACCAAGCCACAACACACCTGGTGCCAAAGACAAACCAAGCCACAACACACCTGGTGCCAAAGAGAAACCAAGCCACAACACACCTGGTGCTAAAGACAAACCAAGCCACAACACACCTGAGGCCAAAGACAAACCAAGCCACAACACACCTGGTGCCAAAGACAAACCAAGCCACAACACACCTGAGGCCAAAGACAACCCAAGCCACAACACACCTGAGGCCAAAGACAACCCAAGCCACAACACACCTGAGGCCAAAGACAAACCAAGCCACAACACACCTGGTGCCAAAGACAAACCAAGCCACAACACACCTGAGGCCAAAGACAAACCAAGCCACAACACACCTGGTGCCAAAGACAAACCAAGCCACAACACACCTGAGGCCAAAGACAAACCAAGCCGCAACACACCTGGTGCCAAAGACAAACCAAGCCACAACACACCTGGTGCCAAAGACAAACCAAGCCAAAACACACCTGGTGCCAAAGACAAACCAATCCACAACACACCTGAGGCCAAAGACAAACCAAGCCACAACACACCTGAGGCCAAAGACAAACCAAGCCACAACACACCTGAGGCCAAAGACAAACCAAGCCACAACACACCTGGTGCCAAAGACAAACCATGCCACAACACACCTGGTGCCAATGACAAACCAAGCCACAACACACCTGAGGCCAAAGACAAACCAAGCCACAACACACCTGGTGCCAAAGACAAACCAAGCCACAACACACCTGGTGCCAAAGACAAACCAAGCCACAACACACCTGGTGCCAAAGACAAACCAAGCCACAACACACCTGGTGCCAAAGACAAACCAAGCCACAACACACCTGAGGCCAAAGACAAACCAAGCCACAACACACCTGAGGCCAAAGACAAACCAAGCCACAACACACCTGAGGCCAAAGACAAACCAAGCCACAACACACCTGAGGCCAAAGACAAACCAAGCCACATCACACCTGGTGCCAAAGACAAACCAAGCCACAACACACCTGGTGCCAAAGACAACCAAGCCACAACACACCTGGTGCCAAAGACAAACCAAGCCACAACACACCTGGTGCCAATGATAAACCAAGCCACAACACACCTGGTGCCAAAGACAAACCAAGCCACAACACACCTGGTGCCAATGACAAACCAAGCCACAACACACCTGGTGCCAATGACAAACCAAGCCACAACACACCTGGTGTCAAAGACAAACCAAGCCACAACACACCTGGTGCCAATGACAAACCAAGCCACAACACACCTGAGGCCAAAGACAAACCAAGCCACAACACACCTGGTGCCAAAGACAAACCAAGCCACAACACACCTGGTGCCAAAGACAAACCCAGCCACAACACACCTGGTGCCAAAGACAAACCAAGCCACAACACACCTGGTGCCAAAGACAAACCAAGCCACAACACACCTGAGGCCAAAGACAAACCAAGCCACAACACACCTGAGGCCAAAGACAAACCAAGCCACAACACACCTGGTGCCAAAGACAAACCAACCCACAACACACCTGGTGCCAAAGACAAACCCAGCCACAACACACCTGGTGCCAAAGACAAACCAAGCCACAACACACCTGGTGCCAAAGACAAACCAAGCCACTACACACCTGAGGCCAAAGACAAACCAAGCCACAACACACCTGAGGCCAAAGACAAACCAAGCCACAACACACCTGGTGCCAAAGACAAACCAAGCCACTACACACCTGAGGCCAAAGACAAACCAAGCCACAACACACCTGGTGCCAAAGACAAACCAAGCCACTACACACCTGAGGCCAAAGACAAACCAAGCCACTACACACCTGAGGCCAAAGACAAAGACATAAGACAGAAACAATGTTTCAAAGCATTAACAAGTATGTAGAGTTGTCATGATGAGTTTCTCAAACACAGAAGTCACACACAGGAGTGTTACACACACACACACACACACACACACACACACACACACACACACACACACACACACACACACACACACACACACACACACACACACTTAGACATACAAAGTCAGTACTGCAAACGTGTTAAATATCCACCATGCGAGGAGATTAAAAGGTAGAATTCCATTGGTCATTAATCTTAACTAATCCCAGCTGGTTTACTCCCGGGTCGTAATTCCAGATGATAATCCCAGATTCTGGGTCAGTTTTCCGAGTCGACCATGGAATCCAAGATGGAAGTGTAATCAGCCATTCCCACGTCAGGAATTCCTTGGAAATGGAAAATAATGTTCCTGTCTATGGGGTGTATCTCAAATGGCACCCTATTCCCTTTATAGTGCACTACTTTAGACCAGAGTCCATAGGGCTCTGGCCTAAAGTAGTGCACTATATATGGAATAGGGAGCCATAGGGCTCTGGTCTAAAGTAGTGCACTATATAGGGAATAGGGTGCCTTTTGGGTTGCATTTCTAAGACTGCTTAACTTCTGAGACTACTGTTCAAATAGCACAAATTCAAACACACTGATGTGTTGGGACACGCTACAGCTAGAAGGGGAACGAGATTAAGGATTACTGCCAAGTCAAATACTTGTTCAAGTAGAAAAGCAAAAACAGTGATGAAAAATTTGGTTCAATATGTCCAAACCGTCAGTGGTTATTTTGAAGAGGAAGTCATGGCCAGCGTTTCAGACCAGAACACAAAATAATGAGCCACCCACTGCAGAAAATGTTTAATGCAAACAGACCCAGAGCACAGGCCCTATGGTCAGATGACAGGCCTTATGGTCAGATGACAGGCCTTATGGTCAGAGCACAGGCCTTATGGTCAGAGCACAGGCCCTATGGTCAGAGCACAGGCCTTATGGTCAGAGCACAGGCCTTATGGTCAGATCACAGGCCCTATGGTCAAATCACAGGCCTTATGGTCAGAGCACAGGCCCTATGGTCAGATCACAGGCCCTATGGTCCGGACGCCAGAGGCTTCCCCTCATAAAGCAACACTAAGACCTTGTGTAGAGGGTTCATATGAAGCAAGAGACATTGGTATGCTGCAGTAGTTCTCACAAAAAAAGTAATCAATTGTGTCACAATTGGCACCCTATTCCCTACATAGTGCACCCTATTCACTACATAGTGCACCATATTCCCTACATAGTGCACCCTATTCCCTACATAGTGCACTACTTTTGACCAGAACCATATGTCATTTGGTGAGCATCAACGTCAGTATGGTTCAGTCATTAGTTCCAACTAACCCAAAGCTACAAGCAATGTTCCATCAAAATAAACTTTTTCTACATGACAACATTTACACATTTCACATTGTGAAAATTCAGTTTCTGGCAAGCGTTTATTGGGAACACTGACCCACTTTGAGTTACAGTTTTAACATTGAACAAGTAAGTTACTTTGGCTATTTGATCATAATGTAGGGCCTACCGGAGTGTCCTATCGTCAAAAACAATGGAGAAAATGCATCCCATAATAATATCCTACCATCAAAAACAATGGAGAAAATGCATCCCATAATATTTGAACATGGAAATAGCTGTTCTATCATTCAGACTACAGGAGCAGACAATGTGTGGTGTTCAATGTAGACCTACATTCCATCAGACTTTTGAAGAAAAACACACGCAGGGCTTGACCTTTAACCTGTTTATCCACTTGTCCTTCAGACAAGGAGGCGACTGAAAATGTTGCAGTGTATGCAAGAAACCAGACAAATGAATCAGACAGACTATACCACCCTCTGCCTATTGGCACCTTATTTTAGTCAAGCCTCTTAAAATACACCACTACACCTTTAAGAAAACAAAAACTAGAAATTTACACGTTTTGTGCTCTTGTAGGAAGCAAGAACTCCCCCATTGTTGACTACAAATTATATTTACAGTACAGTTGAAGTCGGAAGTTGAAATACTCTTAGGTTGGAGTTATTAAAACTCGTTTTTCAACCACTCCACAATTTTCTTGTTAACAAACCATCGTTTTGGCAAGTTGGTAAGGACATCTACTTTCTGCATGATGCAAGTAATTTTTCAATTTTTTTTATCTTATATTTCACGGTATCACAATTCCAGGGGGTCAGAAGTTAACATACACTTAACTGACTGTTTCTTTAAACTTGGAAAATTCCAGAAATTATGTCATGGCTTTAGAAGCTTCTGATAGGCAGATTGACACCCTTTGAGTCAATTGGAGGTGTTCCTGTGGATGTATTTCAAGGCCTATCTTCAAACTCAGTGCCTCTCGCCTGCTGGGGGAGGCTAATGGCTGATGTCTCTCTCTCTCCTGCTGGGGGAGGCTGATGTCTCTCTCTCTCTCTCTCCTGCTGGGGGAGGCTGATGACTGATGTCTCTCTCTCTCTCTCTCCTGCTGGGGGAGGCTGATGTCTCTCTCTCTCTCCTGCTGGGGGAGGCTAATGGCTGATGTCTCTCTCTCTCTCCTGCTGGGGGAGGCTGATGTCTCTCTCTCTCTCCTGCTGGGGGAGGCTGATGTCTCTCTCTCTCCTGCTGGGGGAGGCTAATGACCGATGTCTCCCTCTCTCCTGCTGGGGGAGGCTGATGTCTCTCTCTCTCTCTCCTGCTGGGGGAGGCTGATGTCTCTCTCTCTCTCCTGCTGGGGGAGGCTGATGTCTCTCTCTCTCCTGCTGGGGAGGCTAATGACTGATGTCTCTCTCTCTCTCCTGCTGGGGGAGGCTGATGTCTCTCTCTCTCGCCTGCTGGGGGAGGCTAATGGCTGATGTCTCTCTCACTCCTGCTGGGGGAGGCTGATGTCTCTCTCTCTCTCCTGCTGGGGGAGGCTAATGTCTCTCTCTCTCCTGCTGGGGGAGTCTGATGTCTCTCTCTCTCTCCTGCTGGGGGAGGCTAATGTCTCTTTCTCTCTCCTGCTGGGGGAGGCTGATGTCTCTCTCTCTCTCCTGCTGGGGGAGCCTAATGGCTGATGTCTCTCTCTCTCTCCTGCTGGGGGAGGCTAATGGCTGATGTCTCTCTCTCTCCTGCTGGGGGAGGCTGATGTCTCTCTCTCTCCTGCTGGGGGAGGCTGATGTCTCTCTCTCTCTCCTGCTGGGGGAGGCTAATGACTGATGTCTCTCTCTCTCCTGCTGGGGGAGGCTAATGACTGATGTCTCTCTCTCTCCTGCTGGGGGAGGCTGATGACTGATGTCTCTCTCTCTCCTGCTGGGGGAGGCTAATGGCTGATGTCTCCCTCTCTCCTGCTGGGGGAGGCTAATGGCTGATGTCTCTCTCTCTCCTGCTGGGGGAGGCTGATGTCTCTCTCTCTCCTGCTGGGGGAGGCTGATGTCTCTCTCTCTCCTGCTGGGGGAGGCTAATGGCTGATGTCTCTCTCTCTCTCCTGCTGGGGGAGGCTAATGGCTGATGTCTCTCTCTCTCTCCTGCTGGGGGAGGCTGATGTCTCTCTCTCTCCTGCTGGGGGAGGCTAATGGCTGATGTCTCTCTCTCTCTCCTGCTGGGGGAGGCTGATGTCTCTCTCTCTCCTGCTTGGGGGGGGACTGATGTCTCTCTCTCTCTCCTGCTGGGGGAGGCTAATGGCTGATGTCTCTCTCTCTCCTGCTGGGGAGGCTAATGGCTGATGTCTCTCTCTCTCCTGCTGGGGGAGGCTAATGGCTGATGTCTCTCTCTCTCCTGCTGGGGAGGCTAATGGCTGATGTCTCTCTCTCTCCTGCTGGGGGAGGCTATTGGCTGATGTCTCCCTCTCTCTCCTGCTGGGGGAGGCTGATGTCTCTCTCTCTCTCTCCTGCTGGGGGAGGCTGATGTCTCTCTCTCTCCTGCTGGGGGAGGCTGATGTCTCTCTCTCTCCTGCTTGGGGGGGGACTGATGTCTCTCTCTCTCTCCTGCTGGGGGAGGCTGATGTCTCTCTCTCTCCTGCTTGGGGGGGACTGATGTCTCTCTCTCTCTCCTGCTGGGGGAGGCTAATGGCTGATGTCTCTCTCTCTCCTGCTGGGGAGGCTAATGGCTGATGTCTCTCTCTCTCCTGCTGGGGGAGGCTAATGGCTGATGTCTCTCTCTCTCCTGCTGGGGAGGCTAATGGCTGATGTCTCTCTCTCTCCTGCTGGGGGAGGCTATTGGCTGATGTCTCCCTCTCTCTCCTGCTGGGGGAGGCTGATGTCTCTCTCTCTCTCTCCTGCTGGGGGAGGCTGATGTCTCTCTCTCTCCTGCTGGGGAGGCTGATGTCTCTCTCTCTCCTGCTTGGGGGGGGACTGATGTCTCTCTCTCTCTCCTGCTGGGGGAGGCTGATGTCTCTCTCTCTCCTGCTTGGGGGGGGACTGATGTCTCTCTCTCTCTCCTGCTGGGGGAGGCTAATGGCTGATATCTCTCTCTCTCCTGCTGGGGAGGCTAATGGCTGATGTCTCTCTCTCTCTCCTGCTGGGGGAGGCTGATGTCTCTCTCTCTCCTGCTGGGGGAGGCTGATGTCTCTCTCTCTCCTGCTGGGGGAGGCTAATGACTGATGTCTCTCTCTCTCCTGCTGGGGGAGGCTGATGTCTCTCTCTCTCCTGCTGGGGGAGGCTAACGTCTCATCTCTCTCTCTCTTCATTTGGGGGAGGCTAATGGCTCACCTCTCCCTCCTCTTCCCCTCCCTCCCCCTCTGTATCTTCCATTCCTCAGACTGAAAGTCAGGATCAGTAGAGTGCTTTAAATGTCCCCTTCAGCCCTCAGGTTCAATAAATCAACCATAGTGTTTGGGTCCATCCCAAATTGCACCTTATCCCATATATAGTGCACAACATCCACCTATAGTAGTGCACAACATCCACCTATAGTAGTGCACAACATCCACCTATAGTAGTGCACTATATAGGGAATAAACTATCATTTGGGACACAGAGGGTGTCATACTGGAGAGAAGGAATGATGCCTCCATTAAAACATCCCAATAAGAGCCTGTCTCAGTCTGAGCCTTAGTCTGAGTCGTAATCTGAGCCTTAGTCTGAGTCTTAGTCTAAACCTTAGTCTGAGCCTTAGTCTGAGCCTTAATCTGAGTCTTAGTCTGAGTTTTAGACTGAGCCTTAATCTGAGCCTTAGTCTGAGCCTTAATCTCTTGCTGCGGGCGATTCCCTGATCCACCTCTACGCAGACGACACCATTCTATATACCTTCGGCCCGTCTTTGGACACTGTGCTATCTAACCTCCAAACAAGCTTCAATGCCATACAACACTCCTTCCGTGGCCTCCAACTGCTCTTAAACGCTAGTAAAACCAAATGCATGCTTTTCAACCGGTCGCTGCCTGCACCCGCATGCCCGACTAGCATCACCACCCTGGATGGTTCCGACCTAGCATATGTGGACGTCTATAAGTACCTAGGTGTCTGGTTAGACTGCAAACTCTCCTTCCAGACTCATATCAAACATCTCCAATCGAAAATCAAATCAAGAGTCGGCTTTCTATTCCGCAACAAAGCCTCCTTCACTCACGCCGCCAAGCTTACCCTAGTAAAACTGACTATCCTACCGATCCTCGACTTCGGCGATGTCATCTACAAAATGGCTTCCAACACTCTACTCAGCAAACTGGATGCAGTCTATCACAGTGCCATCCGTTTCGTCACTAAAGCACCTTATACCACCCACCACTGCGACTTGTATGCTCTAGTCGGCTGGCCCTCGCTACATATTCGTCGCCAGACCCACTGGCTCCAGGTCATCTACAAGTCCATGCTAGGTAAAGCTCCGCCTTATCTCAGCTCACTGGTCACGATGGCAACACCCATCCGTAGCACGCGCTCCAGCAGGTGTATCTCACTGATCATCCCTAAAGCCAACACCTCATTTGGCCGCCTTTCGTTCCAGTACTCTGCTGCCTGTGACTGGAACGAATTGCAAAAATCGCTGAAGTTGGAGACTTTTATCTCCCTCACCAACTTCAAACATCAGCTATCTGAGCAGCTAACCGATCGCTGCAGCTGTACATAGTCTATTGGTAAATAGCCCACCCTTTTTCACCTACCTCATCCCCATACTGTTTTTATTTATTTACTTTTCTGCTCTTTTGCACACCAATATCTCTACCTGTATATGACCATCTGATCATTCATCACTCCAGTGTTAATCTGCAAAATTGTAATTATTTGCCTACCTCCTCATGCCTTTTGCACACATTGTATATAGACTCCCTTTTTTTCTACTGTGTTATTGACTTGTTAATTGTTTACTCCATGTGTAACTCTTTGTTGTCTGCTCACACTGCTATGCTTTATCTTGGCCAGGTCGCAGTTGCAAATGAGAACTTGTTCTCAACTAGCCTACCTGGTTAAATAAAGGTGTTCTCAACTAGCCTACCTGGTTAAATAAAGGTGTTCTCAACTAGCCTACCTGGTTAAATAAAGGTGTTCTCAACTAGCCTACCTGGTTAAATAAAGGTGAAAAAAAATAAATAAAGAATCTTAGTCTGAGCCTTAATCTGAATTTAATATGAGCCTTAGTCTGAGCCTTAATCTGAGCCTTAGTCCGAGCCTTAATCTGATCCTTATTCTGAACCTTAGTTTGAGTTTTAGTCTGACTTAGTCTGAGACTTATTCTGAGCCGGGGAGGAAAGGTGAGGACAATTTAACTGTCTGGCCGTGCAAAAGAAATAGTAGGGCCCTAGTATCTGTTTTAGGAGGGACAGAGATGAGGATAAATAAAATGGCAGCATTAAGCTGTCACCTCAGGA
>NC_034184.2:85171782-85197688 GCF_002021735.2 Oncorhynchus kisutch
TGGAGCTCAAAGCTGAGAGAAAGCCAGTAGTATGGAGCTCAAAGCTGAGAGAAACCCAGCGGTATGGAGCTCAAAGCTGAGAGAAACCCAGCGGCTCTAGCTCAAAGCTGAGAGAAACCCAGCAGTATGGAGCTCAAAGCTGAGAGAAACCCAGCGGTATGGAGGCTCAAAGCTGAGAGAAACCCAGCAGTATGGAGGAACAAAGCTGAGAGAAACCCAGCAGTATGGAGCTCAAAGCTGAGAGAAACCCAGCGGTATGGAGCTCAAAGCTGAGAGAAACCCAGCAGTATGGAGGCAGAAAGCTGAGAGAAACCCAGCAGTATGGAGCTCAAAGCTGAGAGAAACCCAGCAGTATGGAGGCACAAAGCTGAGAGAAACCCAGCAGTATGGAGGCACAAAGCTGAGAGAAACCCAGCAGTATGGAGCTCAAAGCTGAGAGAAACCCAGCAGTATGGAGCTCAAAGCTGAGAGAAACCCAGCAGTATGGAGCTCAAAGCTGAGAGAAACCCAGCAGTATGGAGCTCAAAGCTGAGAGAAACCCAGCAGTATGGAGGCACAAAGCTGAGAGAAACCCAGCAGTATGGAGCTCAAAGCTGAGAGAAACCCAGCAGTATGGAGCTCAAAGCTGAGAGAAACCCAGCAGTATGGAGCTCAAAGCTGAGAGAAACCCAGCAGTATGGAGCTCAAAGCTGAGAGAAACCCAGCAGTATGGAGCTCAAAGCAACATAAAGAAGCAATCCTCATGAGTGTCAGGCCAAGGTGTTAACTTTGACAGAAGTCTGCTTCCCAATTAGCAACATGTTCCCTATTTAGTGTACTGTTTTTTGATCATGGCCCACAGAGCTCTACATAAGGAATAGGTTGAGATTTAGGACACGGACAGAGGTTTCACTCCAGATTATTTACGGTTTGGTGCCAAAGGTATTTGTGGGGGAAGTCAGGGGGTTTTCCCCACCAAATGTAATAAAATCTATTTACTACAAGGAAGGAGGCTCATCCTTTTTCATTTGACATTCTGGGCTCTGTCTCAAGTGGCACCCTGTTCACTATAGAGCCCACTACATAAGTAGTACACTATATACTTAGGCTCACGGGATCCTGAGTAGCGCAGCTGTCTAAGGCATCACTACAGACCAAGGGTTCGATCCTGGGCTGTATCACATTCCCGGCTGTAATCGGGAGTCCCACCGGGTAGCGCACAATTGGCCGAGCGTCGTCCAGGTTAGGGGAGGATTTATGTTCAATAAATAGCGGTGAACTAATGAGTGAATTAAGTCTTTATAGGGTGCATTAATTTTGACCAGGGCTCCGTTCAAAGGAAGTGCACTATATAGGGAATAGGGTGCCATAGGGTTCTGGTCTAAAGTAGTACACTATATAGGGCATAGGGTGCCATAGGGCTCTGGTCTAAAGTTGTGTACTATATAGGGAATAGGGTGCCATAGGGTTCTGGTCTAAAGTAGTGCACTATATAGGGAATAGGGTGCCATAGGGCTCTGGTCTAAAGTAGTGCACTATATAGGGAATAGGGTGCCATAGGGTTTTGGTCTAAAGTAGTAGACTATATAGGGAATAGGGTGCCATAGGGTTCTGGCCTAAAGTAGTGCACTATATAGGGAATAGGGTGCCATAGGGTTCTGGTCTAAAGTAGTAGACTATATAGGGAATAGGGTGCCATAGCGCTCTGGTCTAAAGTAGTACACTATATAGGGAATAGGGTGCCATAGGGCTCTGGTCTAAAGTAGTGCACTATATAGGGAATAGGGTGCCATAGGGTTTTGGTCTAAAGTAGTAGACTATATAGGGAATAGGGTGCCATAGGGTTCTGGCCTAAAGTAGTGCACTATATAGGGAATAGGGTGCCATAGGGTTCTGGTCTAAAGTAGTAGACTATATAGGGAATAGGGTGCCATAGCGCTCTGGTCTAAAGTAGTACACTATATAGGGAATAGGGTGCCATAGGGCTCTGGTCTAAAGTAGTGTACTATATAGGGAATAGGGTGCCATAGGGCTCTGGTCTAAAGTAGTACACTATATAGGGAATAGGGTGCCATAGGGCTCTGGTCTAAAGTAGTGTACTATATAGGGAATAGGGTTCCATAGGGCTCTGGTCTAAAGTAGTACACTATATAGGGAATAGGGTGCCATAGGGTTCTGGTCTAAAGTAGTGCACTATATAGGGAATAGGGTGCCATAGGGTTCTGGTCTAAAGTAGTGTACTATATAGGGAATAGGGTGCCATAGGGCTCTGGTCTAAAGTAGTACACTATATAGGGAATAGGGTGCCATAGGGTTCTGGTCTAAAGTAGTGCACTATATAGGGAATAGGGTGCCATAGGGTTCTGGTCTAAAGTAGTACACTATATAGGGAATAGGGTGCCATAGGGTTCTGGTCTAAAGTAGTACACTATATAGGGAATAGGGTGCCATAGGGTTCTGGTCTAAAGTAGTACACTATATAGGGAATAGGGTGCCATAGGGCTCTGGTCTAAAGTAGTACACTATATAGGGAATAGGGTGTCATAGGGCTCTGGTCTAAAGTAGTACACTATATAGGGAATAGGGTGCCATAGGGCTCTGGTCTAAGGTAGTGCACTATATAGGGAATAGCGTGTCATTTAGGACATATACCCCTTGCCTCTATCCCTGGATAGCTCCCTCCGGCTCTACCAGTACCAACGAAGACAGACCAATGTCACTCAGTCCACATTAAGATAAGGAAGACCCAGATGAGTGGAGACTCTCGTCAGACAAAGCCGTTTCCTATTGCAGCAGTGTGGGTTGGGGTTGGAGGTGGGCGGGGGGCGGGGCGGGGGGGGTGTCTTTTGGCAAATTGCACCAGACTCATCTTGGCTACAGGCATCCTCTTTTCTGGGTTTCTGTGTCGGGTTTCCGTCTCTCTCCGGTTGAGTCCAAAATGGCTCCCTAAAATCCACGTAGCGCACTTCTTTTGAACAGGACCCACACACTACATAGGGAACAGGGTGCCATTTGGGATGCATTAACCAGTCAGAGTACAGGGCCTTATCACGCTGCCCTCCTCTCTGTGGCTGCTTCCAGCGGTAAGATTTCAGGTGCTGGCCCAGGTCTCCAGGGAAACAGGTGTCCCCTCTGTGTCCGGGTGGCAGGGGTCTCTGGGGAGGCCTGGGAAAGGGCAGGTACCGCCACGGAGCGGTTCTACCTCAGAGGACAGATAACAGTGGGGGCTTTGAGGAGAGGGACAGATTCAGTTAAATTGGCAAGCTTAAAGGTGGGCATCACAAATGGAACCCTATTCCCTATACGGTGCACTACTTTAGACCAGAGCCCCATGGCACCCTATTCCCTATATAGTGCACAACTTTAGATCAGAGTCCTATGGCACCCTATTCCTTATATAGTGCACTACTTTAGACCAGAACCCTATGACACATAGGCTGGTTCCTCTCTAGGTTTCTTCCTAGGTATTGGCCTTTCTAGGGAGTTTTTCCTAGCCACCGTGCTTCTACACCTGCATTGCTTGCTGTTTGGGGTTTTAGGCTGGGTTTCTGTACAGCACTTTGAGATATCAGCTGATGTACGAAGGGCTATATATATAAATTTAATTTGATTTGATTTGATTTGATATGACACAGTATCCCCATCTATAGTGCACTAATTTGGACCAGAGCCCTATTGATTGTTCACTATAAAGTGAAAAAGGTCAATTTGGAAAACAGCTTAAGAGTCTTCATGGAGGTAGACTAGTAAGGGGGAAAAAGACAGACAGAGAAATTCTCCAAATGATTCCTATTGGCTCTAGGAGGGGAAAGGAGTTCCTATTGGCTGTAGGAGTTCCTAATGATGGGAAAGAGACAACCATGAGATACCACCTCCACTACCAGTCACTCAGACCACCTCCACTACCAGTCACTCAGACCCACTCCACTACCAGTCACTCTGACCACCTCCACTACCAGTCACTCTGACCACCTCCTCTACCAGTCACTCAGACCACCTCCACTACCAGTCACTCAGACCACCTCCACTACCAGTCACTCAGACCACCTCCTCTACCAGTCACTCTGACACATGAGTTACCACCTCCACTAACAGTCACTCAGACCACCTCCACTACCAGTCACTCAGACCACCTCCACTACCAGTCACTCTGACCACCTCCACGACCAGTCACTCTGACCACCTCCTCTACCAGTCACTCTGACCATCTCCACTACCAGTCACTCTGACACATGAGTTACCACCTCCACTACCAGTCACTCAGACAAATGACAAAACGACAAAACAATACACATTAGATAATGAAATCAGATCAAATTAGTCTCAATAATTTGAATTCAACAGCATTTTGTGAGTTGAGAGATGTAGAGGGAGAGGTAGAAACAGGTCAATATCTCAGATGTAGAAGGACAGGTAGAGACAGGTCAATATCTCAGGTGTGGAGGGAAAGGTAGAGACAGGTCAATATCTCAGGTGTGGAGGGAAAGGTAGAGACAGGTCAATATCTCAGGTGTTGAGGGAGAGGTAGAGACAGGTCAATATCTCAGGTGTTGAGGGAGAGACAGGTAAATATCTCAGGTGAAGAGGGAGAGAGGTCAATATCTCAGTTGTTGAGGTAGAGACAGGTAAATATCTCAGGTGTAGAGGGAGAGGTAGAGACAGGTCAATATCTCAGGTGTTGAGGGAGAGGTAGAGACAGGTCAATATCTCAGGTGTGGAGGGAAAGGTAGAGACAGGTCAATATCTCAGGTGTTGAGGGAAAGGTAGAAACAGGTCAATATCTCAGGTGTGGAGGGAAAGGTAGAGACAGGTCAATATCTCAGGTGTTGAGGGAGAGGTAGAGACAGGTCAATATCTCAGGTGTTGAGGGAGAGACAGGTAAATATCTCAGGTGAAGAGGGAGAGAGGTCAATATCTCAGTTGTTGAGGTAGAGACAGGTAAATATCTCAGGTGTAGAGGGAGAGGTAGAGACAGGTCAATATCTCAGGTGTTGAGGGAGAGGTAGAGACAGGTCAATATCTCAGGTGTGGAGGGAAAGGTAGAGACAGGTCAATATCTCAGGTGTTGAGGGAAAGGTAGAAACAGGTCAATATCTCAGGTGTGGAGGGAAAGATAGAGACAGGTAAATATCTCAGGTGAAGAGGGAGAGGAAGAGACATATCAATATCGCATGTGTAGAGGGAGAGACAGGTCAATATCTCAGGTGTAGAGGGAGAGACAGGTCAATATCTCAGGTGTAGAGAGAGAGGTAGAGACAGGTCAATATCTCAGGTGTAGAGAGAGAGGTAGAGACAGGTCAATATCTCAGATGTAGATGTAGAGCTAGACATGTTGTGTAGGTAAATATCTTAGGGGCAAGTGAAGGCCAACACCTCTCACACTCATTATACACCAGATCAATTTTAAGGGGATTTTAATTGATGCTGAAGAGCAGCTCTAATCTTTTCTGTAAAGAGGATTGTGGGAATGTTCATTATATTTGAATGCGATGTTATTGTTTTAAACTGGGAAGATATACACCTCTAAATGAGTGTCTAAGGGCATTGCCTGTCTAGCTGCTGTGGGACTGTAACAGTCAGAAGAGAGTTCATTTGCTTCGGTTACATGTAAAAATATACTTTCATATCAAATAGGTCTATGTACTGTTTTAGAAATGTTGTCAAATGTATAGGCAACTTTTTCTTCATGTCCACAACCACATTGATGTTATATCAGACCAGTATGACTTGTTATTGACCCTGTAGATTTAGTTAATGTTATATCAGACCAGTATGACTTGTTATTGACCCTATAGATTTAGTTCATGTTATATCAGACCAGAATGACTTGTTATTGACCCTGTAGATTTAGTTAATGTTATATCAGACCAGAATGACTTGTTATTGACCCTGTAGATTTAGTTAATGTTATATCAGACCAGTATGACTTGTTATTGACCCTATAGATTTAGTTAATGTTATATCAGACCAGAATGACTTGTTATTGACCCTATAGATTTAGTTAATGTTATATCAGACCAGTATGACTTGTTATTGACCCTGTAGATTTAGTTAATCATCAAACTATCCCATCGTGTCACTGTGCAGTATAATGTGTTGTTTTTAAATGAGCCTGCCATACGTGCACTTTGACATAAATCATATTCATACACTCCAGCCAGACCATCAATGAGTCCATCCAACCCTGCAGGAAGCCCCGGGGATCGTCAACAAAGACATTTGCAAATGTCATCAGCGACCTCTCAGCTCCTTTCAGTTCTAACCCCAAAAGAACGCTGTGATAATATATTGAGGGTACTGTCATTTAAAAACAGTTTTCAGGCTCCTTGAGGATTCATTTGCGCTGACCCAGAATGCTGTGTTTTCTTAACACAAGCAGTGGCTACTTTGATGCTATCGGCTTCTCCAAACATGGGGAGAGGTGGGTGAGAGAGAGAGGCTGCCCACCTCGGTCAGTCCCGCGGAGGACGGCTACGATAAATCATGCTGAAGGCAGCGAGAGCGCGCTCATAAATCGCCCCGCCGGTCCTTAAGGAGGAAAGTTCCCCCAACGTCATTTATCAAAACTCTCACACTCCGGACGTGGAGCAACTAAAACAGTGCGTACGTTAGGCTCAGGGTCGCGGTGTATCTGTGATGTTGAGCATATCAACCAGCACATAATGACTTCATTCTGCTGTGAGCGATGTGTTGTTCCAGGGATTTTGCCCTGCGGTGCAATAAATAGCAGCGTGTCTAAGGGGAGGGCTGAGCTAAAATAACCTTTCCCTGAAGTGGA
Source organism: Oncorhynchus kisutch (assembly GCF_002021735.2). Lineage (NCBI taxonomy): Eukaryota > Metazoa > Chordata > Actinopteri > Salmoniformes > Salmonidae > Oncorhynchus > Oncorhynchus kisutch. The sequence continues at coordinate 85,178,540 of NC_034184.2, forward strand.
GACGTAGAGAAAATGCATTTGACTGTAAAATGTTGATGTGCCTATGATTCTCAGGAAATTGGGCCAATTAGGTAGACTTTTAAAGACAACGCAACGGAGTCATGAAAAGACGGACAACGTGATGGAGTCATGAAAAGATGGACAACGTGATGGAGTCATGAAAAGATGGACAACGTGATGGAGTCATGAAAAGATGGACAACGTGATGGAGTTATGAAAAGATGGACAACGTGATGGAGTCATGAAAAGATGGACAACGTGATGGAGTCATGAAAAGATGGACAACGTGATGGAGTTATGAAAAGATGGACAACGTGATGGAGTCATGAAAAGATGGACAACGTGATGGAGTCATGAAAAGATGGACAACGTGATGGAGTCATGAAAAGATGGACAACGTGATGGAGTCATGAAAAGATGGACAACGTGATGGAGTTATGAAAAGATGGACAACGTGATGGAGTCATGAAAAGATGGACAACGTGATGGAGTCATGAAAAGATGGACAACGTGATGGAGTCATGAAAAGATGGACGAAAATGTATAGATTTAAAAAAAAACTGTATGATAAGAAATCGACTCATGTGGTTTAAATGCTATATTCACTCCTCATCACAGTATTGTTACAGTTTAGCTCAAGACTGATGTTCTGGCCAGTCAACGCTAACATCCATAGCTCTAACCCTTGTTAGGTTTCCTCAGGAGAGACAGACAAGACAGACCGGTGGAAGGTGTAGGATGTATGGGATATAATGGCTGGAATGGAATTCATGGAACGTAGTGAAATATGTGTTTTCTGTCTGTTTGATGAGCTTGATACCATTTCCAAGTACAATGAGCCGGTCCTTTTAATTAAAGCTCCTCTCACCAGTCTCTACTGACACACACACACACACACACACACACACACACACACACACACACACACACACACACACACACACACACACACACACACACACACACACACACACACACACACACACACACACACACACACACAGTCAGGCTTCCTGAGGGGGAGGATGAAGAGGAAGAAGAGATGAAAGACAACACGTGACCCTTGACCCTGACCAAGCTGACTCTAACCTCTCCTTGCTTTTTAACCCCCCCCCCATCTTTAATATTGCAGAAAGGGGTTCTATTAGTTTCATTTCTAATTTCTAAACCCCGTTATTCAATTGACTATTAATATTATTATTATAAACAAAATCTACTCTACCATCCCTCCAATGATTCGGGCCTAGTGGTTAGAGCATTGGACTAGTAACCAGAAGGTTGCAGGTTCAAGTCCCTGAGCTGACAAGGTACAAATCTGTCGTTCTGCCCCTGAACAAGGCAGTTAACCCATTGATCCTAGGCCGTCATTGAAAATGAGAATTTGTTCTTAAACTGACTTGCCTAGTTAAATAAAGATAAAGTAAGTAAACTAACAGACAACAATAATATTAACAGTTATTTTCTCTCACACCTACTGTATGTGTAGTTAAATAATTATACACATGTATTATAAAAGTTGTCAGACCCCTTGACTTTTTCCACATTTTGTTACATTACAGCATTATTCTAAAATGTATTAAATTAAATGTTTTCCTCATCAATCTACACACATCACCACATAATGACAAAGCAAAAACAGGTTTGTAGAATAAAAAAAAAATGTACATGAAAAAATAAACGGTTTTTTGCTTTGAGATTCGAAATTGAGGCGCATCTTTGATTCCATTGATTCTTGAGATTTTTTTCTACAACTTGATTAGAGTCCAACCTGTGGTAAATTCAATTCATTGGACATGATTTTGGAAAGGTACACAACTGTCTATATAAGATCCCACAGTTGACAGTGCAAGTCAGAGCAAAAACTAATTCATATGAGGTCGAAGGAATTGTCCATAGAGCTCCGAGACAGGATTGTGTCAAGGCACAGATGGAACATCAATCCACTTTCCAGAATTTTCCTCAGTAGTTAACACAATCAACGTTTCCCTGTAGCTGTAGGAATTCTGATCAAATCAGTATTTGCCACATTCAATGCAACGTACCAAAACAAAACAAGCATTACACTACACAGACCAATATAACCAATCAGAGCTGCAGTAGGACCTATATGCAAATCAACCATTGCCTTATATGGATATATGACATTCACTTTAAACTGGACTGTGTTTACAGCATGAGAGGTCGCGATTAGATGCTTGTTTTGAGATCAAAGTGAGAGCTACATGGAAGTGAGTTAATAGCCGAGTTATAGCTAATTTCTAGTCTGCAATAGGGGAGTGATTGCTTCCTACAAGAGCACAACAACGTTTGCATTTCTAGGCATCTTTGAAAAACAAGTCAGGTAAAAAAAATGTAAAAGGCTTTTGTTCTGTCTTAAAGGTTGTAAGTGTTGTATTTTAACTATAGGCATAGGGTAGCATAATTTGTCCGAATTTCTGTTATTTTTTTATTTTTTTAACTAGGCAAGTCACTTAAGAATAACTTCTTATTTACAATGACGACCAAACAATGGGTTTGCTCAGGGGCAGGTAAACAGATTTTTACCTTGTCAGCTCGGGGATTTGATCCAGCAACCTTCGGTTACTAGTCCAACCAGTAGGCTACCTGCCACTCCCGTAATGGTATGGGAATGATAATTAATGTTATTTTGTAAAGTGGTTTCTTGCATCAAACAACACAGCAAAATATTCAGTCACCTCCTTGTTTGAAGGACAAGTGGATGAACAGGTTAAAGGTCAAGCCCTGCATGTGTTTTTCTTCAAAAGTCTGATGGAATGTAGGTCTACATTGAACACCACACATTGTCTGCTCCTGTAGTCTGAATGATAGAACAGCTATTTCCATGTTCAAATATTATGGGATGCATTTTCTCCATTGTTTTGTTCATGGTAGGCCACTCCGGTAGGCCCTACATTATGATCATATAGCCAAAAGTAATTTACTTGACCAATGTTTAAAACTGGCAACTTTACTTCTCAGTGTTCACAGTAAATGAGGCACCAGGAAGTTGCACAGCATTTTCACAAATGTTCAAGTTTGCTTTCAGCAGACCTGAACTCTGCTCTGCGCCAATAGAAAACTTTGAGGGAACATCGGTTCTAAACGGATGCTTCAGCTTTTTAGCTTTGTCTATCATCCCCGTCCACAACGCCCTAGTAAGCCGCGAGGCTAGGCGCTCGTGTTGCCTCTAGTGGATGTTAGGAAAATTGCCATGGAAATAAATGTTGCCGTAATTGAACCCTTTCCATTATGCCCAACACACATCGTCATTCACCAGGGTCTGGCCTGTCCAAATGGCACCCTACTCCCTATAGTGCATACTTTTAACCAGAACACTGTACACTGTCCCAAATGTTTTGCTAATCTCTTAAACTACACAATGAAGTTCCTCATAGACACCCGACACTGGGATTGGCGTCCCGTTAACGGGACAGTTGTAAATCATGCAACGCCTTATGTATCGCAGCTTTTAGAGACACAACAAATGTCGGTACATGCAAGTGTCTTATATCGGCCTAAAGCTTAAATTATTGTTAATAGAACTGCACTGTCCAATTAACAGTAGCTATTACAGCGAAAAAATGCCAAGCTATTCTTTGAGGAGAGCTCCTAACAACCAAACACTTCTTTTCAACGCGATAGGGTTTTATAAATTCACCTCTGAAGGTAAAATGTGTACATACATTCTGAAATCTTGCTCTGATTTATCATCCAAAGGGTCCCAGAGATAAAATGAAGTGTTGTTTTGTTAGATAAAATCTTTTTATATCCTAAAAAGATCCATATAGCATGCACAGTTGATTTTGTATTTCCTCTCGTTCAATTTGCAAAGAAAGCAATCTGTGAAAATCTAACCCTAAACGTTGTTTCAACCAGTCAAATCACATTCGTATGTATTCCTCAGAGATCCTAGAACGTAACCAGACTTCACTATATCATTAGGGGTGTAGTATATCCTATAGGACACCATATTTGGTCAGAGAGCGACGCCTTCATGGCACGCCGATGACGCGGGTGGGCATCACTTGAATGACTGTATCTTTGTCAAATAAGCACCAATCGGAGTCAAACAAAGCTAGCTAGATAGCCAATGAAGTGGGCTTTACGGGAGTTCCGGAAACCCTGTGTCTGTCGCAAAATGTAGGTTCTAACCTTTTGCCACAGCATGAGTTTTCATTTTGGACAAAAAAATATAAGAATATTCTGAGTTATGAAGTTATGAAAACTGGTTGTTGAACTTATTAAATGGCTACTAATACTGGAAAAGCTGAATCAACGTCCAAGTATACAGATTTGATGATATTCTTGCAGAACATTTTTATATGAATGCAAATGTCTCCTTCACGATTTGTCCAAATGTTCCTGAGTGACTTCATACTTCAAGTTATCCGTCTGAATATTTGTACATACACTGCTGCCTTCTGGTGGACACCATCGGAATTACAACCAGAGTGAAACCAGCTGGAACAGGGACCTTTCTGTTGCATTTCATAGATGGTGTGTCACGAACCTCGCTGAAGAGGGTGCCTCTTCCTGTTCGGGCGGGGCTCGGCGGTCGTCGTCACCGGCCTATTAGCTGCCATCGATTCTTTTTCCATTTGTGTTTGTTATTGGTTAATTGGGTACACCTGTTTTGTATTAGGGTTTGTTTGTAGGGTATTTAAGGACACTAGGCCTGCTGGGTATTTTGTGCGGGCTTGTTAATTGTTACTCTGTGTTTGATGGTGTATTTGCTTTTCGTATCTTTATTTTATCCGGTCTATTTTGTCCTGTTGTTTTTGGACTGGCAACTTATACGCCCTGTGTGTTGGCGTCATTGTTTTGGTTGCACCGGTGAATAAATTTTGATAAACGACAGAACCCTGCTCTCTGCGCCTGATTCCACCCACCACTCATAGTTATTCGTAACATGGTGGTAGAAAAGAAACAGTTGGGTTTTTTTTCTTTGTATTTTCTTCTACCAGATCTATTGTATACTATTCTCCTACTATTCTCCTACATTCTCCTACATTCAATTCACTTTTCTACAAAATTCAAAGTGTTTCCTTTCAAATGGTACCAAGGAAATATCCTTCCTTCAGGGTGCCTGAGCTACAGGCAGTTAGATTTGTCATATAGGCAAAACACATTTAAAAAGGGGTCTATCCCTAAGAAGTGTTAAGACACCTTATTCTCACATTACCTCATAGACACCTGATGATGTTAAGACACTCCATTATCACATTACCTCATAGACACCTGATGATGTTAAGACACTCCAGTATCACATTACCTCATCGACACCTGATGCTGTTAAGACACTCCATTGTCACATTACCTCATAGACACCTGATTCTGGTAAGACACTCCATTATCACATTACCTCATAGACACCTGATGCTGTTAAGACACTCCAGTATCACATTACCTCATAGACACCTGATTCTGTTAAGACACTCCATTGTCACATTACCTCATAGACACCTGATTCTGGTAAGACACTCCATTATCACATTACCTCATAGAAACGTGATGCTGTTAAGACACTCCAGTATCACATTACCTCATAGACACCTGATTCTGTTAAGACACTCCATTATCACATTACCTCATAGACACCTGATTCTGTTAAGACACTCCATTATCACATTACCTCATCGACACCTGATGCTGTTACCACACTCCATTATCATATTACCTCATAGACACCTGATTCTGTTAAGACACTCCATTGTCACATTACCTCATCGACACCTGATGCTGTCAAGACACTCCATTATCACATTACCTCATACACACCTGATGATGTTAAGACACTCCATTGTCACATTACCTCATCGACACCTGATGCTGTCAAGACACTCCATTATCACATTACCTCATACACACCTGATTATGTTAAGACACTCCATTATCACATTACCTCATCGACACCTGATGCTGTTACCACACTCCATTATCACATTACCTCATACACACCTGATTCTGTTAAGACACTCCATTATCACATTACCTCAAAGACACCTGATGCTGTTACCACACTCCATTATCACATTACCCCATATACACCTGATTCTGTTAAGACACCCCATTATCACATTACCTCTCTGTCACCTGATTCTGTTAAGATACTCCATTATCACATATCCTCATAGACACCTGATTCTGGTAAGACACTCCATTATCACATTACCTCATAGACACCTGATGCTGTTAAGACACTCCATTATCACATTACCTCATTGACACCTGAATCTGTTAAGACACTCCATTATCACATTACCTCATAGACACCTGATTATGCTAAGACACTCCATTATCACATTACCTCATAGACACCTGATTCTGTTAAGACACTCCATTATCACATTACCTCATAGACACCTGCTTATGCTAAGACACTCCATTATCACATTACCTCATAGACACCTGATGCTGTTACCACACTCCATTATCACATTACCTCATATACACCTGATTCTGTTAAGACACCCCATTATCACATTACCTCTCTGTCACCTGATTCTGTTAAGATACTCCATTATCACATATCCTCATAGACACCTGATTCTGGTAAGACACTCAATTATCACATTACCTCATAGATACCTAATGCTGTTAAGACACTCCATTATCACATTACCTCATAGACACCTGATTATGTTAAGACACTCCATTATCACATTACCTCATAGACACATGATTCTGTTAAGACACTCAATTATCACATTACCTCATAGACACCTGCTGCTGTTTCCACACTCCATTATCACATTGCCTCATAGACACCTGATTATGTTAAGACACTCCATTATCACATTACCTCATAGACACCTGTTTCTGTTAAGACACTCTATTATCACATTACCTCATAGACACCTGATTCTGTTAAGACACTCCATTATCACATTACCCCATAGACACCTGATGCTGTTACCACACTCCATTATCACATTACCTCATAGACACCTGATGCTGTTAAGACACTCCATTATCACATATCCTCATAGACACCTGATTCTGGTAAGACACTCAATTATCACATTACCTCATAGATACCTAATGCTGTTAAGACACTCCATTATCACATTACCTCATAGACACCTGATTATGTTAAGACACTCCATTATCACATTACCTCATAGACACATGATTCTGTTAAGACACTCAATTTATCACATTACCTCATAGACACCTGCTGCTGTTTCCACACTCCATTATCACATTGCCTCATAGACACCTGATTATGTTAAGACACTCCATTATCACATTACCTCATAGACACCTGTTTCTGTTAAGACACTCTATTATCACATTACCTCATAGACACCTGATTCTGTTAAGACACTCCATTATCACATTACCCCATAGACACCTGATGCTGTTACCACACTCCATTATCACATTACCTCATAGACACCTGATGCTGTTAAGACACTCCATTATCACATTACCTCATAGACACCTGATTCTGTTAAGACACTCCATTATCACATTACCCCATAGACACCTGAGGCTGTTACCACACTCCATTATCACATTACCTCATAGACACCTGATGCTGTTAAGACACTCCATTATCACATTACCTCATAGACACCTGATTCTGTTAAGACACTCCATTATCACATTACCTCATAGACACCTGATGCTGTTACCACACTCCATTATTACATTACCCCATATACACCTGATTCTGTTAAGACACCCCATTATCACATTACCTCATAGACACCTGTTTCTGTTAAGACACTCCATTATCACATTACCTCATAGACATCTGATTCTGTTAAGACACTCCATTATCACATTACCCCATAGACACCTGAGGCTGTTACCACACTCCATTCTCACATTACCTCATAGACACCTGATTCTGTTAAGACACTCCATCATCACATTACCTCATAGACACCTGATTCTGTTAAGACACTCCATTATCACATTACCTCATAGACACCTGATGCTGTTTCCACACTCCATTATCACATTGCCTCATAGACACCTGATTATGTTAAGACACTGCATTATCACATTACATCATAGACACCTGTTTCTGTTAAGACACTCCATTATCACATTACCTCATAGACATCTGATTCTGTTAAGACACTCCATTATCACATTACCCCATAGACACTTGAGGCTGTTACCACACTCCATTATCACATTACCTCATAGACACCTGATGCTGTTAAGCCACTCCATTATCACATTACCTCATAGACACCTGATGCTGTTAAGACACTCCATTATCACATTACCTCATAGACACCTGATGCTGTTAAGACACTCCATTACTCCATTACCTCTCTGTCACATCCTCAGACTTCAGTCTCCTCCTCTTCTTTAACAGATAAAGCAACTCCTCTCCCTCATGTCACCTACTTGTTGTGTATCCACATATATATATAAATATATATACAGCATTATATATATATGTATTTATATGTGTGTGTATCATCCATATATTTATTTGTATATTATTCTATTCCTTTACTTATATTTGTGTGTTTAAGGTAGTTGTGAAATTGTGAGATTACATGTTAGATGTTGCTGTACTGTCAGAACTAGAAGCGCAAGCATTTCGCTACACTCGCATTAACATTTGTTAACCATGTGTATGTGACCAATAACATTTGATTTGATTTGATATGTACTGACATGCATGTGTAACTGATGCACACACACACACACACACACACACACACATACACACACACACACACACACACACACACACACACACACACACACACACACACACACACACACACACACTCACACACATACACACACACACACACACACACACACATACACACACATACACACACACACACACACATACACACACACACATACACACACACACACACACACACACACACACACACACACACACACACACACACTACGTTAATGTTTTTAAATGTATGTAAAGTCTTTGTAATGGCTTTCTAGTTATGTGTCAGACCCCAGTAAGACCAGATATTGCCAATGGCATCGGCTAACAGTGAACCTAATAAAGCAAACCAAAATCCTCTGCTTTTACAACGTGACAAAACTCTCTCAGTGTCTGTGTGCAGCTGACACCCCTGTGTGATCTGTAGAACACACAGAGAAACACAGACACACACAGAAAAAAACACACACACTAAGGCGTAAACACACACACACACACTTTGACATAAACACACTTCAACACACACAGGCGTGTGCGCATTGTTATCTGCAGCGAGGGCCATTAAACTGACTCGGCCATGTGGTAAAGGCATAGAGTTTTAATTACCCAGCTAGCTCAGCTTTGGGACCTGTCTCGCTGTCTCAGCCAACCTATCTCCCTGTCTCCCTGTCTCAGCCCAACTCTCTCCCTGTCTCAGCCCACCTCCCTCCCTGTCTCCCTGTCTCAGCCCACCTCTCTCCCTGTCTCCCTGTCTCAGCCCACCTCCCCCCCTGTCTCCCTGTCTCACCCCAACACCCTCCCTGTCTCCCTGTCTCAGCCCACCTCCCTCCCTGTCTCCCTGTCTCAGCCCACCTCCCCCCCTGTCTCCCTGTCTCACCCCAACACCCTCCCTGTCTCCCTGTCTCAGCCCACCTCCCCCCCTGTCTCCCTGTCTCACCCCAACACCCTCCCTGTCTCCCTGTCTCAGCCCACCTCCCTCCCTGTCTCCCTGTCTCAGCCCACCTCCCTTTCTGTCTCCCTGTCTCAGCCCACCTCCCTCCCTGTCTCCCTGTCTCAGCCCACCTCCCTCCCTGTCTCCCTGTCTCCCCGTCTCACCTTCTCAATCTGTGTGAAAATCAGAGGAGAGATAGAGTAAAACTGACTGTTAGGTCCAGCATGTCAGTCAGTGCCGACTAGAGTCAAATGGAAAGTTTAACTCAGTTATCATTTGTACTGCATGTGGTGAGACAAATACTTAAATACTTTACACTACTGTGTAAATACCGAGTATGTTTATAACTGTTCACTTGACATTTAATGTTAATCTGAGTAAGGGAAACCCCCCCTGAAATGGACAAAAATGAATGGGATCATTTTGGCAGGGTACGAAACATATACACGATGGCAAATACCACTCAAATGGATGGCAGATCATTCAAAGCTTATGGCAAATGTCATATGGCAAATGCCAAGAGTCATACAGCAAAAATACCATAGAGGGCGAACGCGCTCCACCGTTAATTTACATATTGCAAATAGACATTAGGGCAAGACCCAAGTGTCAAATTTTGAACATTTGAAGAAAAAAAATCAACATTTTTCACCCTCTAAAAAATTGCTTTCTGGACCATTTTTCAAAATTCTTTAGATTTTTTGGGGGTCAATTTTAGAGGGTATATATATTGTCATATATGTTTTACTTGTCCATAAGGCATATGTTTTGTCCTTTTGCAATATGATAACATAGGAAGTCGATAGTCAAAGTCAAAAGTCAGTGAACCATTGCCAAATGCCATAGGAAATGTCCAAATGCAATTTGAAAGTATTGAAAGTGCCAAATCAGGATGTTATGTCCATTTGCAATATGATATCATTGGTAGTCAAAAGTCGAAGTCAAAAGTCTGTGACCCATGGCCAAATGCCATAAGAAATGTCCAAATGCAATATGAAATCAGGATGTTATGCCCATTTGTCATATATAATCAAATGAAGTCGGCTTCCGAACCCAAAAGTCAGTGAACCATGTCCAAATGGCATTTATACTGCCCAAATGATATGTGTCACTGTGTTTAGCTCTGAATCAACCTAGAAGGTCTATTTGGGCACGGGAGGGGGCTGTCTATTTGCAATATGTTTCAATGGCGATTTACCATCATACATTTTACATGCAAAAAAATACTGCAGAAATGAAAAATTGACTGGCCTGATGAACTCGGGATGGCCGGGCAGTGACGGTGGCTCCTCTCCACCAGGTGACATGAGAGAGAAGTGGGAATGTCATTTTTTTTTTTTTTACATCCAAAATGACCAGGGTCGCCCCCTATTGGATGGGCATGGGAAGGGGGGTGCTCCCTACCTTACCGTGGACCCCTTGCACCCCCCTAAAGGCATTACAAACAATTAAAAGAATGTGCTCCTGGTAACCCGTTCCAATCACCAGGCGCATGGCTGTCCATTTGCAATATGTTTCAATGGGCATTTACCATCACATATTTGACTTGCTCAAAAATAATACTTGGCCCAAAATACACAGCGCCTTCTGTTTAAACCATAATAAAAACATAAAACACGTAGTTACATTCTAGCTATGGGTCTAGTTCTGACATTATGTGTAGGCCTATGTGAGGTGACTCAAACCGAGTTTCGGTTTGATAGGTCATTCGGTGCCAGAGCAGCGACCTTAATTGGTGCTGAAAATCCACTTTTTCCAGGCTTTGCTACGGGGTCCTTGAATGAGCTATCGGACAGAAACGTTAGGATCCGTCTCTATGGGCCGAGGCGGTTTCAATGCACTCAGTCTTGTGACTGGGACTTTTCTAAATGTCATCATTTTTGCGATGGTCAAAATGAATTGAAGTTATTTCAAATGGACGAGGCTGTTTTTCGGTCTGAGAACCTTCTAGAGCCTTCTACTCACTGTGCACTATCGACTTGAGCTCTAGAACAGGTTTATAAAGTTTCAGGGCTCTAGGTCTGACGGTTCTTTGATAGTTCGAACAAAGGTAACTATTGCAGGCTCTGTGTGTCTGTAACCCTCACACTGTGTCAATCCGTCCTTGCTGTGTTTGTGTGTGAGTTTTTGTTGGAAATTTGACTGATTTGCAGTTAATGAGGGTTGCGTAATCACACATGAGTTTTCCCTGCGAAGCAACCCCTATGCCCCCAATTTAAGGCACTTCCCCCGCTGTCACCCAAATGCATCGTAAATTTACGGGACAGGCTTCATTTTGGGCCTTCCTTTTTTCACAGTTGCTGCGCTTAGACCGAGCAAGCTACAGTCAAGCGGGGCATCTCGTTTAACCCGGCAATGCCTAGAGATTATAGAAATGACATTGCAGGCTCTGTGTGAACCCAAAAAGTGTTAAGGCCTCGACGCCATCTTGTTTCTGGGCTAGTGTAACAGTATTGCTTCCGTCCTTCTCCACGCCCCTATCTGGGCTCTGCACACATCGACAACAGCCACCCTTGAATCATTGTTACCCATCGCGCCACAAAAGCCACAACTACTTCTAGGTCTCCATTTTTATTTTATTTCACCTTTATTTAACCAGGTAGGCAAGTTGAGAACAAGTTCGCATTTACAATTGCGACCTGGCCAAGATAAAGCAAAGCAGTTCGACACAAACAACAACGACACAGTTACACATGGAGTAAAACAAACATACAGTCAATAATACAGTATAAACAAGTCTATATACGATGTGAGCAAATGAGGTGAGATATGAGAGGTAAAGGCAAAAAAAAGGCCATGGTGGCGAAGTAAATACAATATAGCAAGTAAAACACTGGAATGGTGGATTTCCCTCCTCTGTCGTTCCTCCCTCCTGTTCCCTCCTCTGTCGTTCCTCCCTCCTTTCCCTCCTCTGTCCTTCCTCCCTCCTGTTCCCTCCTCTGTTGTTCCTGCCTCCTGTTCCCTCCTCTGTCGTTCCTCCCTCCTTTTCCCTCCTCTGTCCTTCCTCCCTCCTGTTCCCTCCTCTATCGTTCCTCCCTCCTTTTCCCTCCCCTGTCCTTCCTCCCTCCTGTTCCCTCCTCTGTCGTTCCTCCCTCCTCTGTCGTTCCTCCCTCCTGTTCCCTCCTCTGTCCTTCCTCTCTCCTGTTCCCTCCTCTGTCGTTCCTCTCTCCTGTTCCCTCCTCTGTCGTTCCTCCCTCCTGTTCCCTCCTCTGTCCTTCCTCCCTCCTGATCCCTCCTCTGTCCTTCCTCCCTCCTGTTCCCTCCTCTGTCCTTCCTCCCTCCTCTGTCCTTCCTCCCTCCTGTTCCCTCCTCTGTAATTCCTCCCTCCTGTTCCCTCCTCTGTCCTTCCTCCCTCCTGTTCCCTCCTCTGTCGTTCCTCCCGCCTGTTCCATCCTCTGTCCCTCCTCCCTCCTGTTCCCTCCTCTGTCCTTCATCCCTCCTGTTCCCTCCTCTGTCCTTCCTCGCTCCTGTTCCCTCCTCTGTCCTTCCTCCCAACTGTTCCCTCCTCTGTCCTTCCTCCCTCCTGTTCCCTCCTCTGTCCTTCCTCCCTCCTGTTCCCTCCTCTGTCGTTCCTCCCTCCTGTTCCATCCTCTGTCCCTCCTCCCTCCTGTTCCCTCCTCTGTCCTTCCTCCCTCCTGTTCCCTCCTCTGTCCTTCCTCCCTCCTGTTCCCTCCTCTGTCCTTCCTCCCAACTGTTCCCTCCTCTGTCCTTCCTCCCTCCTGTTCCCTCCTCTGTCCTTCCTCCCTCCTGTTCCCTCCTCTGTCGTTCCTCCCGCCTGTTCCCTCCTCTGTCTTTCCTCCCGCCTGTTCCCTCCTCTGTCGTTCCTACCTCCTTTTCCCTCCTCTATCCTTCCTCCCTCCTGTTCCCTCCTAAGTCGTTCCTCCCTCCTGTTCCCTCCTCTGTCGTTCCTCCCTCCCCTGTCGTTCCTCCCTCCTGTTCCCTCCTCTGTCCTTCCTCCCGCCTGTTCCCCTCCTCTGTCATTCCTCCCTCCTTTTCCCTCCTCTGTCCTTCCTCCCTCCTGTTCCCTCCTCTGTCCTTCCTCCCGCCTGTTCCCTCCTCTATCCTTCCTCCCTCCTGTTCCCTCCTAAGTCGTTCCTCCCTCCTGTTCCCTCCTCTGTCGTTCCTCCCTCCCCTGTCGTTCCTCCCTCCTTTTCCCTCCTCTGTCCTTCCTCCCTCCTGTTCCCTCCTCTGTCCTTCCTCCCTCCTGTTCACTCCTCTGTCGTTCCTCCCTCCTTTTCCATCCTCTGTCCTTCCTCCATCCTGTTCCCTCCTCTGTTCTTCCTCCCTCCTGTTCCCTCCTCTATCCTTCCTCCATCCTGTTCCCTCCTCTGTCCTTCCACCCTCCTGTTCCCTCCTCTGTCCTTCCTCCCAACTGTTCCCTCCTCTGTCCTTCCTCCCTCCTGTTCCCTCCTCTGTCCTTCCTCCCTCCTGTTCCCCTCCTCTGTTGTTCCTCCCTCCTGTTCCATCCTCTGTCCCTCCTCCCTCCTGTTCCCTCCTCTGTCCTTCCTCCCTCCTGTTCCCTCCTCTGTCCTTCCTCCCTCCTGTTCCCTCCTCTGTCGTTCCTCCCTCCTGTTCCCTCCTCTGTCCTTCCTCCCTCCTGTTCCCTCCTCTGTCCTTCCTCCCTCCTGTTCCCTCCTCTGTCCTTCCTCCCTCCTGTTCCCTCCTCTGTCCTTCCTCCCTCCTGTTCCCTCCTCTGTCGTTCCTCCCTCCTGTTCCATCCTCTGTCCCTCCTCCCTCCTGTTCCCTCCTCTGTCCTTCCTCCCTCCTGTTCCCTCCTCTGTCCTTCCTCCCTCCTGTTCCCTCCTCTGTCCTTCCTCCCAACTGTTCCCTCCTCTGTCCTTCCTCCTTCCTGTTCCCTCCTCTGTCCTTCCTCCCTCCTGTTCCCTCCTCTGTCGTTCCTCCCGCCTGTTCCCTCCTCTGTCTTTCCTCCCGCCTGTTCCCTCCTCTGTCGTTCCTACATCCTTTTCCCTCCTCTATCATTCCTCCCTCCTGTTCCCTCCTAAGTCGTTCCTCCCTCCTGTTCCCTCCTCTGTCGTTCCTCCCTCCCCCTGTCGTTCCTCCCTCCTGTTCCCTCCTCTGTCCTTCCTCCCGCCCGTTCCCTCCTCTGTCATTCCTCCCTCCTTTTCCCTCCTCTGTCCTTCCTCCCTCCTGTTCCCTCCTCTGTCCTTCCTCCCGCCTGTTCCCTCCTCTATCCTTCCTCCCTCCTGTTCCCTCCTAAGTCGTTCCTCCCTCCTGTTCCCTCCTCTGTCGTTCCTCCCTCCCCTGTCGTTCCTCCCTCATTTTCCCTCCTCTGTCCTTCCTCCCTCCTGTTCCCTCCTCTGTCCTTCCTCCCTCCTGTTCCCTCCTCTGTCCTTCCTCCCAACTGTTCCCTCCTCTATCCTTCCTCCATCCTGTTCCCTCCTCTGTCCTTCCTCCCTCCTGTTCCCTCCTCTGTCCTTCCTCCCAACTGTTCCCTCCTCTGTCCTTCCTCCCTCCTGTTCCCTCCTCTGTCCTTCCTCCCTCCTGTTCCCTCCTCTGTCGTTCCTCCCTCCTGTTCCCTCCTCTGTCCCTCCTCCCTCCTGTTCCCTCCTCTGTCCTTCCTCCCGCCTGTTCCCTCCTCTGTCTTTCCTCCCGCCTGTTCCCTCCTCTGTCGTTCCTCCCTCCTTTTCCCTCCTCTATCCTTCCTCCCTCCTGTTCCCTCCTAAGTCGTTCCTCCCTCCTGTTCCCTCCTCTGTCCTTCCTCCCTCCCCTGTCGTTCCTCCCTCCTGTTCCCTCCTCTGTCCTTCCTCCTGCCTGTTCCCTCCTCTGTCATTCCTCCCTCCTTTTCCCTCCTCTGTCCTTCCTCCCTCCTGTTCCCTCCTCTGTCCTTCCTCCCGCCTGTTCCCTCCTCTGTCCTTCCTCCCTCCTGTTCCCTCCTCTGTCCTTCCTCCCTCCTGTTCACTCCTCTGTCGTTCCTCCCTCCTTTTCCATCCTCTGTCGTTCCTCCCTCCTGTTCCCTCCTCTGTTCTTCCTCCCTCCTGTTCCCTCCTCTGTCGTTCCTCCCTCCTGTTCCCTCCTCTGTCGTTCCTCCCTCCTGTTCCCTCCTCTGTCGTTCCTCCCTCCCCTGTCGTTCCTCCCTCCTGTTCCCTCCTCTGTCCTTCCTCCCTCCTCTGTCCTTCCTCCCTCCTGTTCCCTCCTCTGTCATTCCTCCCTCCTGTTCCCTCCTCTGTCCTTCCTCCCTCCTGTTCCCTCCTCTGTCGTTCCTCCCGCCTGTTCCATCCTCTGTCCCTCCTCCCTCCTGTTCCCTCCTCTGTCCTTCCTCCCTCCTGTTCCCTCCTCTGTCCTTCCTCCCTCCTGTTCCCTCCTCTGTCCTTCCTCCCAACTGTTCCCTCATCTGTCCTTCCTCCCTCCTGTTCCCTCCTCTGTCCTTCCTCCCTCCTGTTCCCTCCTCTGTCGTTCCTCCCTCCTGTTCCATCCTCTGTCCCTCCTCCCTCCTGTTCCCTCCTCTGTCCTTCCTCCCTCCTGTTCCCTCCTCTGTCCTTCCTCCCAACTGTTCCCTCCTCTGTCCTTCCTCCCTCCTGTTCCCTCCTCTGTCCTTCCTCCCTCCTGTTCCCTCCTCTGTCGTTCCTCCCGCCCTGTTCCCTCCTCTGTCTTTCCTCCCTCCTGTTCCCTCCTAAGTCGTTCCTCCCTCCTGTTCCCTCCTCTGTCGTTCCTCCCTCCCCTGTCGTTCCTCCCTCATTTTCCCTCCTCTGTCCTTCCTCCCTCCTGTTCCCTCCTCTGAACTTCCTCCCTCCTGTTCCCTCCTCGTCCTTCCTCCCAACTGTTCCCTCCTCTATCCTTCCTCCATCCTGTTCCCTCCTCTGTCCTTCCTCCCTCCTGTTCCCTCCTCTGTCCTTCCTCCCAACTGTTCCCTCCTCTGTCCTTCCTCCCTCCTGTTTCCCTCCTCTGTCCTTCCTCCCTCCTGTTCCCATCCTCTGTCGTTCCTCCCTCCTGTTCCCTCCTCTGTCCCTCCTCCCTCCTGTTCCCTCCTCTGTCCTTCCTCCCGCCTGTTCCCTCCTCTGTCTTTCCTCCCGCCTGTTCCCTCCTCTGTCGTTCCTCCCTCCTTTTCCCTCCTCTATCCTTCCTCCCTCCTGTTCCCTCCTAGTCGTTCCTCCCTCCTGTTCCCTCCTCTGTCCTTCCTCCCTCCCCTGTCGTTCCTCCCTCCTGTTCCCTCCTCTGTCCTTCCTCCTGCCTGTTCCCTCCTCTGTCATTCCTCCCTCCTTTCCCCTCCTCTGTCCTTCCTCCCTCCTGTTCCCTCCTCTGTCCTTCCTCCCGCCTGTTCCCTCCTCTGTCCTTCCTCCCTCCTTTCCCTCCTCTGTCCTTCCTCCCTTCCTGTTCACATCCTTCTGTCTTCCTTCCCTCCCTCCTTTCCATCCTCTGTCGTTCCTCCCTCCTGTTCCCTCCTCTGTTCTTCCTCCCTCCTGTTCCCTCCTCTGTCGTTCCCTCCTCCTGTTCCTCCTCTGTCGTTCCTCCCTCCTGTTTCCCTCCTCTGTCGTTCCTCGCTCCCCTGTCGTTCCTTCCCTCTGTTCCCCTCCTCTGTCCTTCCTCCCTCCTCTGTCCTTCCTCCCTCCTGTTCCCTCCTCTGTCATTCCTCCCTCCTGTTCCCCTCCTCTGTCCTTCCTCCCTCCTGTTCCCTCCTCTGTCGTTCCTCCCGCCTGTTCCTTCCAATCCTCTGTCCCCTCTCTCCTCCGTTCCCTCCTCTGTCCTTCCTCCCTCCTGTTCCCATCCTCTGTCCTTCCTCCCTCCTGTTCCCTCCTCTGTCCTTCCTCCCAACTGTTCCCTCCTCTGTCCTTCCTCCCTCCTGTTTCCCCTCCTCTGATCCTTCCTCCCTCCTGTTCCCTCCTCCTGTTCCCTCCTCTGTCGTTCCTCCCGCCTGTTCCCTCCTCTGTCTTTCCTCCCTCCTGTTCCCTCCTAAGTCGTTCCTCCCTCCTGTTCCCTCCTCTGTCGTTCCTCCCTCCCCTGTCGTTCCTCCCTCATTTTCCCCTCCTCTGTCCTTCCTCCCTCCTGTTCCCTCCTCTGTCCTTCCTCCCTCCTGTTCCCCTCCTCGGTCCTTCCTCCCAACTGTTCCCTCCTCTATCCTTCCTCCATCCTGTTCCCTCCTCTGTCCTTCCTACCCTCCTGTTCCCTCCTCTGTCCTTCCTCCCAACTGTTCCCTCCTCTGTCCTTCCTCCCTCCTGTTCCCTCCTCGTCCTTCCTCCCTCCTGTTCCCCTCCTCTGTCGTTCCTCCCTCCTGTTCCCTCCTCTGTCCCCTCCTCCCTCCTGTTCCCTCCTCTGTCCTTCCTCCCGCCTGTTCCCTCCTCTGTCTTTCCTCCCGCCTGTTCCCCTCCTCTGTCGTTCCTCCCTCCTTTTCCCTCCTCTATCCTTCCTCCCTCCTGTTCCCTCCTAAGTCGTTCCTCCCTCCTGTTCCCTCCTCTGTCCTTCCTCCCTCCCCTGTCGTTCCTCCCTCCTGTTTCCCTCCTCTGTCCTTCCTCCTGCCTGTTCCCTCCTCTGTCATTCCTCCCTCCTTTTTCCCTCCTCTGTCCCTTCCTCCCTCCTGTTCCCTCCTCTGTCCTTCCTCCCGCCTGTTCCCTCCTCTGTCCTTCCTCCCTCCTGTTCCCTCCTCTGTCCTTCCTCCCTCCTGTTCACTCCTCTGTCGTCCTCCCTCCTTTTCCATCCTCTGTCGTTCCTCCCTCCTGTTCCCTCCTCTGTTCTTCCTCCCTCCTGTTCCCTCCTCTGTCGTTCCTCCCTCCTGTTCCCTCCTCTGTCGTTCCTCCCTCCTGTTCCCTCCTCTGTCGTTCCTCGATCCCCTGTCGTTCCTCCTCTCCTGTTCCCTCCTCTGTCCTTCCTCCCTCCTCTGTCCTTCCTCCCTCCTGTTCCCTCCTCTGTCATTCCTCCCTCCTGTTCCCTCCTCTGTCCTTCCTCCCTCCTGTTCCCTCCTCTGTCGTTCCTTCCCGCCTGTTCCTCCTCTGTCCCCTCCTCCCCCTCCTGTTCCCTCCTCTGTCCTTCCTCCCTCCTGTTCCCTCCTCTGTCCTTCCTCCCTCCTGTTCCCTCCTCTGTCCTTCCTCCCAACTTTTCCCTCCTCTGTCCTTCCTCCCTCCTGTTCCTCCTCTGTCCTTCCTCCCTCCTGTTCCCTCTCTGTCGTTCCTCCCTCCTGTTCCATCCTCTGTCCCTCCTCCCTCCTGTTCCCTCCTCTGTCCTTCCTCCCTCCTGTTCCCTCCTCTGTCCTTCCTCCAACCTGTTCCCTCCTCTGTCCTTCCTCCCTCCTGTTCCTCCTCTGTCCTTCCTCCCTCCTGTTCCCTCCTCTGTCGTTCCTCCCGCCTGTTTCCTTCCTCTGTCTTTCCTCCCGCCTGTTCCCTCCTCTGTCGTTCCTACCTCCTTTTCCCTCCTCTATCCTTCCTCCCTCCTGTTCCCTCCTCCCAAGTCGTTCCTCCCTCCTCTGTCCCTCCTCTGTCGTTCCTCCCTCCCCTGTCGTTCCTCCCTCCTGTTCCCTCCTCTGTCCTTCCTCCCGCCTGTTCCCTCCTCTGTCATTCCTCCTCCTTTTCCCTCCTCTGTCTTCCTCCCTCCTGTTCCCTCCTCT